>NC_091298.1:56632095-56717095 GCF_038502225.1 Cherax quadricarinatus
AATGTAGTCCCAATCTTTAAAAAAGGAGACAGACATGAAGCACTAAACTACAGACCAGTGTCACTGACATGTATAGTATGCAAAATCATGGAGAAGATTATCAGGAGAAGAGTGGTGGAACACCTAGAAAGGAATGATCTCATCAACAGCAGCCAGCATGGTTTCAGGGACGGGAAATCCTGTGTCACAAACCTACTGGAGTTCTATGACATGGTGACAGCAGTAAGACAAGAGAGAGAGGGGTGGGTGGATTGCATTTTCTTGGACTGCAAGAAGGCGTTTGACACAGTTCCACACAAGAGATTGGTGCAAAAACTGGAGGACCAAGCAGGGATAACAGGGAAGGCACTACAATGGATCAGGGAATACTTGTCAGGAAGACAGCAGCGAGTCATGGTACGTGGCGAGGTGTCAGAGTGGGCACCTGTGACCAGCGGGGGTCCCGCAGGGGTCAGTCCTAGGACCAGTGCTGTTTCTGATATTTGTGAACGACATGACGGAAGGAATAGACTCTGAGGTGTCCCTGTTTGCAGATGACGTGAAGTTGATGAGAAGAATACACTCGATCGAAGACCAGGCAGAACTACAAAGGGATCTGGACAGGCTGCAGACCTGGTCCAGCAATTGGCTCCTGGAGTTCAATCCCACCAAGTGCAAAGTCATGAAGATTGGGGAAGGGCAAAGAAGGCCGCAGACGGAGTACAGTCTAGGGGGTCAGAGACTACAAACCTCACTCAAGGAAAAAGATCTTGGGGTGAGTATAACACCAGGCACATCTCCTGAAGCGCACATCAACCAAATAACTGCTGCAGCATATGGGCGCCTAGCAAACCTCAGAACAGCATTCCGACATCTTAATAAGGAATCGTTCAGGACCCTGTACACCGTATACGTTAGGCCCATATTGGAGTATGCGGCACCAGTTTGGAACCCACACCTAGCCAAGCACGTAAAGAAACTAGAGAAAGTGCAAAGGTTTGCAACAAGACTAGTCCCAGAGCTAAGAGGTATGTCCTACGAGGAGAGGTTAAGGGAAATCAACCTGACGACACTGGAGGACAGGAGAGATAGGGGGGACATGATAACGACATACAAAATACTGAGGGGAATTGACAAGGTGGACAAAGACAGGATGTTCCAGAGATTGGACACAGTAACAAGGGGACACAGTTGGAAGCTAAAGACACAGATGAATCACAGGGATGTTAGGAAGTATTTCTTCAGCCACAGAGTAGTCAGTAAGTGGAATAGTTTGGGAAGCGATGTAGTGGAGGCAGGATCCATACATAGCTTTAAGCAACATCTCCCAAAACAACCACATACCCACACCAACCATTACACATCTCCCACAACAACCATATACCCACACCAACCATTACACATCTCCCACAACAACCATATACCCACACCAACCATTACACATCTCCCACAACAACCATATACCCACACCAACCATTACACATCTCCCACAACAACCATATACCCACACCAACCATTACACATCTCCCACAACAACCACATACCCACACCAACCATTACACATCTCCCACAACAACCATATACCCACACCAACCATTACACATCTCCCACAACAACCATATACCCACACCAACCATTACACATCTCCCACAACAACCATATACCCACACCAACCATTACACATCTCCCACAACAACCATATACCCACACCAACCATTACACATCTCCCACAACAACCATATACCCACACCAACCATTACACATCTCCCACAACAACCATATACCCACACCAACCATTACACATCTCCCACAACAACCATATACCCACACCAACCATTACACATCTCCCACAACAACCATATACCCACACCAACCATTACACATCTCCCACAACAACCATATACCCACACCAACCATTACACATCTCCCACAACAACCATATACCCACACCAACCATTACACATCTCCCACAACAACCATATACCCACACCAACCATTACACATCTCCCACAACAACCATATACCCACACCAACCATTACACATCTCCCACAACAACCATATACCCACACCAACCATTACACATCTCCCACAACAACCATATACCCACACCAACCATTACACATCTCCCACAACAACCATATACCCACACCAACCATTACACATCTCCCACAACAACCATATACCCACACCAACCATTACACATCTCCCACAACAACCATATACCCACACCAACCATTACACATCTCCCACAACAACCATATACCCACACCAACCATTACACATCTCCCACAACAACCATATACCCACACCAACCATTACACATCTCCCACAACAACCATATACCCACACCAACCATTACACATCTCCCACAACAACCATATACCCACACCAACCATTACACATCTCCCACAACAACCATATACCCACACCAACCACATCTCCCACAACAACCATATACCCACACCAACCATTACACATCTCCCACAACAACCATATACCCACACCAACCATTACACATCTCCCACAACAACCACATACCCACACCAACCATTACACATCTCCCACAACAACCATATACCCACACCAAAAATTACACATCTCCCACAACAACCACATACCCACACCAACCATTACACATCTCCCACAACAACCATATACCCACACCAACCATTACACATCTCCCACAACAACCATATACCCACACCAACCATTGCACATCTCCCACAACAACCATATACCCATACCAACCATTACACATCTCCCACAACAACCACATACCCACACCAACCATTACACATCTCCCACAACAACCACATACCCACACCAACCATTACACATCTCCCACAACAACCACATACCCACACCAACCATTACACATCTCCCACCACCACATACCACCACCACCATCACACACCACTAGCACCACCACCACCACACACCACCACCACTATCACACACCACTAGCAACACCACCACCACACACCACCACCACAAACCACCACCACCACCACACACCATCACCACCACAAACCACCATCACACACCACTAGCACCACCACCATCACCACACACTACCACACACCACTAGCACCACCACCACCACACACCACCATCACACATCACTAGCACCACCACCATCACCACACACCACCACAACCATCACACACCACTAGCACCACCACCACCACACACCACCATCACACATCACTAGCACCACCACCATCACCACACACCACCACCATCATCACACACCACTAGCACCACCATCACCACTACCACCACCACCATCACCACACACCATCACCACCACCACACACCACTAGCACCACCACCATCACCACTACCACCACCACACACCACCATCACCACCACACACCACCACCACCACACACCACAACCACCATCACACACCACTAGCACCACCACCACACACCACCACCACCATCACACACCACTAGCACCACCACCACACACCACCATCACACACCACTAGCACCACCACCATCACCACACACCACCACCATCACACACCACTACCACCACCACCATCATCACCACACACCACCACCACCATCACCACCACCACACCACTAGCACCACCACCATCACCACTACCACCACCACACACCACCACCATCACACACCACTAGCACCACCACCACCATCACACACCACTGGCACCACCACCACCACCATCACGCACCACTACCACCACCACCATCACACACCACCACCACCATCACACACCACCACCACCATCACACACCACTAGCACCACCACCACCATCACACACCACTAGCACCACCACCACCATCACACACCACTAGCACCACCACCATCACACACCACACACCACCACCATCACACATCACTAGCACCACCACCACCATCACACACCACTAGCACCACTACCATCACACACCACACACCACCACCACCATCACACACCACTAGCACCACCACCACCATTACACACCACTAGCACCACCACCATCACACACCACACACCACCACCACCATCACACACCACTAGCACCACCATCACACACTACTAGCACCACCACCATCACACACCACACACCACCACCACCATCACACACCACTAGCACCACCACCACCATTACACACCACTAGCACCACCACACACCACACACCACCATCACACACCACTAGCACCACCACCACTATCACACACCACTAGCACCACCACCACCATCACACACCACCACCACCATCACACGCCACACACCACCACCACACACCACTAGCACCACCACCACCATTACACACCACTAGCACCACCACCACCATCACACACCACACACTACCACCCCCATCACACACCACCACCACCATCACACACCACACAACACCACCACCATCACACTCCACACACCACCACCACCATCACACACCACTAGCACCACCACCACCATTACACACCACTAGCACCACCACCACCATCACACACCACACACCACCACCACCATCACACACCACCACCACCATCACACACCACTAGTACCACCACCACCATCATACACCACTAGCACCACCACCACCATCACACACCACTAGCACCACCACCACCATCACACACCACTAGCACCACCACCACCATCACACACCACTAGCACCACCATCATCACACCACTAGCACCACCATCACACACCACTAGCACCACCACCACCATCACACACCACTAGCACCACCACCATCATCACACACTAGCACCACCACCACCATCACACACCACTAGCACCGCCACCATCACACACCACCAGCACCACCACCACCATCACACACCACTAGCACCAACACCACCATCACACACCACTAGCACCACCACCACCATCACACACCACTAGCACCACCACCATCACACACCACTAGCACCACCACCACCATCACACACCACTAGCACCACCACCACCATCACACACCACCACAATCATCACACACCACTAGCACCACCACCACCATCATACACCACTAGCACCACCACCACCATCACACACCACTAGCACCACCACCACCATCACACACCACTAGCACCACCACCACCATCACACACCACTAGCACCACCACCACCATCACACACCACTAGCACCACCACCATCACACCACTAGCACCACCACCACCATCACACACCACTAGCACCACCACCACCATCACACACCACTAGCACCACCACCATCACACACCACTAGCACCACCACCATCACACACCACTAGCACCACCACCACCATCACACACCACTAGCACCGCCACCATCACACACCACCAGCACCACCACCACCATCATACACCACTAGCACCACCACCACCATCACACACCACTAGCACCACCACCACCATCACACACCACTAGCACCACCACCACCATCACACACCACTAGCACCACCACCACCATCACACCACTAGCACCACAACCACCATCACACACCACTAGCACCATCACCACCATCACACACCACCACCATCATCACACACCACTAGCACCACCACCACCATCACACAACACTAGCACCACCACCACCATCACACACCAATAGCACCACCACCATCACACACCACTAGCACCACCCCCACCATCACACACCACTAGCACCACCACCATCATCACACACCACTAGCACCACCACCATCATCACACACCACTAGCACCACCACCACCATCACACACCACTAGAACCATCACCAACATTACACACCACTAGCACCACCACCACCATCACACACCACTAGCACCACCACCACCATCATACACACCACTAGCACCACCACCATCACACACCACTAGCACCACCACCACTATCACACACCACTAGCACCACCACCATCATCACACACCACTAGCACCACCACCACCATCACACACCACTAGCACCACCACCACCATCACACACCACTAGCACCACCACCACCATCACACACCAGTAGCACCACCACCACCATCACACACCACTAGCACCACCACCATCACACACCACTAGCACCACCACCACCATCACACACCACTAGCACCACCACCACCATCACACCACTAGCTCCACCACCATCACACACCACTAGCACCACCACCACCATCACACACCACTAGCACCACCACCATCATCACACACCACTAGCACCACCACCATCACACACCACTAGCACCACCACCACCATCACACACCACCACCATCATCACACACCACCACCATCATCACACAACACTAGCACCACCACCACCATCACACACCACTAGCACCACCACCACCATCACACACCACTAGCACCACCACCACCATCACACACCACTAGCACCACCACCACCATCACACACCACTAGCACCACCACCACCATCACACACCACTAGCACCACCACCACCACCCTAACACACCACTAGCACCACCACCACCATCACACACCACTAGCACCACCACCACCATCACACACCACTAGCACCACCACCACCATCACACACCACTAGCACCACCACCATCATCACACACCACTAGCACCACCACCACACACCATCACCACCATCACACACCACTAGCACCACCACCACCATCACACACCACTAGCACCACCACCACACACCACTAGCACCACCACCACCATTACACACCACTAGCACCACCACCACCACTAGCACCACCACCACCACAAACCACTAGCACCACCACCATCATCACACACCACTAGCACCACCACCATCACACACCACTAGCACCACCACCACCATCACACACCACTAGCACCACCATTACACACCACTAGCACCACCACCACCACCACCACACACCACTAGCGCCACCACCACCATCACACACCACTAGCACCACCACCACCACCATCACACAAGCACCACCACCACCACCACACACCACCACCACACACCACTAGCACCACCACCACACACCACTAGCACCACCACCACACACCACTAGCACCACCACAACACCACTAGCACCACCCCCACACACCACTAGCACCACCACCACCACCACACACCACTAGCACCACCACCACACACCACTAGCACCACCACCATCACACATCACTAGCACCACCACCACACACCACTAGCACCACCACCACACACCACTAGCACCACCACCATCACACATCACTAGCACCACCACCACCACACACCACTAGCACCACCACACACCACTAGCACCACCACCACACACCACTAGCACCAGCACCACCACCACACACCACTAGCACCACCACCACCACCATCACACATCACTAGCACCACCACCACACACCACTAGCACCACCACCACCACCATCACACATCACTAGCACCACCACCACACACCACTAGCACCACCACCACACACCACTAGCACCACCACCACACACCACTAGCACCACCACCACACACCACTAGCACCACCACCACACACCACTAGCACCACCACCACCATCACACACCACTTGCACCACCACCACCACACACCACTAGCACCACCACCACACACCACTAGCACCACCACCACACACCACTAGCACCACCACCACACACCACTAGCACCATCACACACCACTAGCACCACCACCACCACCACACACCACTAGCACCACCACCACACACCACTAGCACCACCACCACCACCACACCACTAGCTCCACCACCACCACACACCACTAGCTCCACCACCACCACACACCACTAGCTCCACCACCACTAGCACCACCACCACACACCACTAGCACCACCACCACCACTAGCACCACCACCACCACCACACACCACTAGCACCACCACCACACACCACTAGCTCCACCACCACTAGCACCACCACCACACACCACTAGCACCACCACCACACACCACTAGCTCCACCACCACTAGCACCACCACCACACACCACTAGCACCACCACCACCACCACCACCACTAGCACCACCACCACCACACGCCACTAGCACCACCACCACACACCACTAGCACCACCACCACACACCACTAGCACCATCACACACCACTAGCACCACCACCACCACCACACACCACTAGCACCACCACCACACACCACTAGCACCACCACCACCACACCACTAGCACCACCACCACCACACACCACTAGCACCACCACCACACACCACTAGCTCCACCACCACTAGCACCACCACCACACACCACTAGCACCACCACCACCACCACTAGCACCACCACCACCACCACACACCACTAGCACCACCACCACACACCACTAGCTCCACCACCACTAGCACCACCACCACACACCACTAGCTCCACCACCACTAGCACCACCACCACACACCACTAGCACCACCACCACCACCACCACTAACACCACCACCACCACACACCACTAACACCACCACCATCACACACCACTAGCACCACCACCATCATCACACACTAGCACCACCACCACCATCACACACCACTAGCACCGCCACCATCACACACCACCAGCACCACCACCACCATCACACACCACTAGCACCACCACCACCATCACACACCACTAGCACCACCACCACCATCACACACCACTAGCACCACCACCATCACACACCACTAGCACCACCACCACCATCACACACCACTAGCACCACCACCACCATCACACACCACCATCATCACACACTACTAGCACCACCACCACCATCATACACCACTAGCACCACCACCACCATCACACACCACTAGCACCACCACCACCATCACACACCACTAGCACCACCACCACCATCACACACCACTAGCACCACCACCACCATCACACACCACTAGCACCACCACCACCATCACACACCACTAGCACCACCACCATCACACCACTAGCACCACCACCACCATCACACACCACTAGCACCACCACCACCATCACACACCACTAGCACCACCACCACCATCACACACCACTAGCACCACCACCATCATCACACACCACTAGCACCACCACCACCATCACACACCACTAGCACCGCCACCATCACACACCACCAGCACCACCACCACCATCATACACCACTAGCACCACCACCACCATCACACACCACTAGCACCACCACCACCATCACACACCACTAGCACCACCACCACCATCACACACCACTAGCACCACCACCACCATCACACCACTAGCACCACCACCACCATCACACACCACTAGCACCATCACCACCATCACACACCACCACCATCATCACACACCACTAGCACCACCACCACCATCACACAACACTAGCACCACCACCACCATCACACACCAATAGCACCACCACCACCATCACACACCACTAGCACCATCACACACCACTAGCACCACCCCCACCATCACACACCACTAGCACCACCACCATCATCACACACCAATAGCACCACCACCATCATCACACACCACTAGCACCACCACCACCATCACACACCACTAGAACTATCACCAACATTACACACCACTAGCACCACCACCACCATCACACACCACTAGCACCACCACCACCATCATACACACCACTAGCACCACCATCACACACCACTAGCACCACCACCACTATCACACACCACTAGCACCACCACCATCATCACACACCACTAGCACCACCACCACCATCACACACCACTAGCACCACCACCACCATCACACACCACTAGCACCACCACCACCATCACACACCAGTAGCACCACCACCACCATCACACACCACTAGCACCACCACCATCACACACCACTAGCACCACGACCACCATCACACACCACTAGCACCACGACCACCATCACACCACTAGCTCCACCACCATCACACACCACTAGCACCACCACCACCATCACACACCACTAGCACCACCACCATCATCACACACCACTAGCACCACCACCATCACACACCACTAGCACCACCACCACCATCACACACCACCACCATCATCACACACCACCACCATCATCACACAACACTAGCACCACCACCACCATCACACACCACTAGCACCACCACCACCATCACACACCACTAGCACCACCACCACCATCACACACCACTAGCACCACCACCACCATCACACACCACTAGCACCACCACCATCACACACCACTAGCACCACCATCACACACCACTAGCACCACCACCATCATCACACACCACTAGCACCACCACCACCATCACACACCACTAGCACCACCACCACCATCACACACCACTAGCACCACCACCACCACCATTACACACCACTAGCACCACCACCACCATCACACACCACTAGCACCACCACCACCATCACACACCACTAGCACCACCACCACCATCACACACCACTAGCACCACCACCATCATCACACACCACTAGCACCACCACCACACACCATCACCACCATCACACACCAATAGCACCACCACCACCATCACACACCACTAGCACCACCACCACACACCACTAGCACCACCACCACCATTACACACCACTAGCACCACCACCACCACTAGCACCACCACCATCATCACACACCACTAGCACCACCACCATCACACACCACTAGCACCACCACCACCATCACACACCACTAGCACCACCATTACACACCACTAGCACCACCACCACCACCACCACCACACACCACTAGCGCCACCACCACCATCACACACCACTAGCACCACCACCACCACCATCACACACTAGCACCACCACCACCACCACACACCACCACCACACACCACTAGCACCACCACCACACACCACTAGCACCACCACCACACACCACTAGCACCACCACCACCACCACTAGCACCACCACCACACACCACTAGCACCACCAACACCACCACTAGCACCACCACCACACACCACTAGCACCACCACCACCACCACACACCACAAGCACCACCATCACACACCACTAGCACCACCACCACACACCACTAGCACCACCACCACACACCACTAGCACCACCACCACCACACACCACTAGCACCACCACCACCACACACCACTAGCACCACCACACACCACTAGCACCACCACCACACACCACTAGCACCAGCACCACCACCACACACCACTAGCACCACCACCACCACCATCACACATCACTAGCACCACCACGACACACCACTAGCACCACCACCACACACCACTAGCACCACCACCACACACCACTAGCACCACCACCACACACCACTAGCACCACCACCACACACCACTAGCACCACCACCACCATCACACACCACTAGCACCACCACCACCACACACCACTAGCACCACCACCACACACCACTAGCACCACCACCACACACCACTAGCACCACCACCACACACCACTAGCACCATCACACACCACTAGCACCACCACCACCACCACACACCACTAGCACCACCACCACACACCACTAGCACCACCACCACCACCACACCACTAGCACCACCACCACCACACACCACTAGCACCACCACCACACACCACTAGCTCCACCACCACTAGCCCCACCACCACTAGCACCACCACCACCACTAGCACCACCACCACCACCACACACCACTAGCACCACCACCACACACCACTAGCTCCACCACCACTAGCACCACCACCACACACCACTAGCACCACCACCACACACCACTAGCTCCACCACCACTAGCACCACCACCACACACCACTAGCACCACCACCACCACTAGCACCACCACCACCACCACACACCACTAGCACCACCACCACACACCACTAGCTCCACCACCACTAGCACCACCACCACACACCACTAGCACCACCACCACACACCACTAGCTCCACCACCACTAGCACCACCACCACACACCACTAGCACCACCACCACCACCACTAACACCACCACCACCACACACCACTAGCACCACCACCACACACCACTAGCTCCACCACCACTAGCACCACCACCACTAGCACCACCACCACCACTAGCACCACCACCACACACCACTAGCACCACCACCACCACTAGCACCACCACCACCACCACACACCACTAGCACCACCACCACACACCACTAGCTCCACCACCACTAGCACCACCACCACACACCACTAGCACCACCACCACACACCACTAGCTCCACCACCACTAGCACCACCACCACACACCACTAGCACCACCACCACTAGCACCACTAGCACCACCACCACACACCACTAGCTCCACCACCACTAGCACCACCACCACTAGCACCACCACACACCACTAGCACCACCACCACACACCACTAGCTCCACCACCACTAGCACCACCACCACACACCACTAGCACCACCACCACTAGCACCACCACCACCACTAGCACCACCACCACCACCACACACCACTAGCACCACCACCACACACCACTAGCACCACCACCACACACCACTAGCTCCACCACCACTAGCACCACCACCACTAGCACCACCACCACCACTAGCACCACCACCACCACCACACCACTAGCACCACCACCACACACCACTAGCTCTATCACCACTAGCACCACCACCACACACCACTAGCACCACCACCACCACTAGCACCACCACCACCACCACACACCACTAGCACCACCACCACACACCACTAGCTCCACCACCACTAGCACCACCACCACACACCACTAGCACCACCACCACTAGCACCACCACCACCACCACACACCACTAGCACCACCACCACACACCACTAGCTCCACCACCACTAGCACCACCACCACACACCACTAGCACCACCACGTCCTACAAACACCTAATAAACAATACGTGAAAACATTTTTTTACAAACTATAGTAAGATGTCAAACAAAATAAAGCATTTAATAAAGTTGGTAGAATTACCGACAATATGTAAAGTAAACGACACAAGTGCAACTAATGTGACATTTTATTGTGGCAACGTTTCGCTCTCCAGGAGCTTTATCAAGCCGTTACAAACAGTACATGGATACA
This sequence comes from Cherax quadricarinatus, assembly GCF_038502225.1. Classification (NCBI taxonomy): domain Eukaryota; kingdom Metazoa; phylum Arthropoda; class Malacostraca; order Decapoda; family Parastacidae; genus Cherax; species Cherax quadricarinatus. Next base: position 56,645,004 of record NC_091298.1, read on the forward strand.
GAGGATATATATAGGCTCAGAGTGAGGTGCAATACTAGTGGTGGTAGTAGTAGTAGTAGTAGTAGTAGTAGTAGTAGTAGTAGTAGTAGTTGTAGTAGTAGTAGTAGTAGTAGTAGTAGTAGTAGTAGTAGTAGTAGTTGTAGTAATACAATATGTTAGAAGAATTAACTTGCACATAAGCAAACGATATAAAAGCTATCACTTGGGAAACATAAAAATTGGTTAGACAAATATTTCTATTGGAGGCTGGATAGAGGCAGCCTGTTTCAATGTTCATTCTCTGTAATGTGCTTGTGTAGTATTAACAGGAGAGACTATGTGATGGCAGGATTTACTGTTTTCAGGAGGATTCTTGCTAAGACTTCAGAGATGGTGAAGCTGCCTTTGTTTTGTTTAATTGTATTAGAAACAGCTATTAGTGAAGATTCAAGGCACTTGCGTCTGTGAAAATTAATTTCTTTGATCACTAGTTGGGCGTCATCATGAGATGACTGGTAGAATTTCGGTGTTGTACACAGACGTGTGTACAACAACCACTACAACAGTAGTAGTGATACAAGTAGTAGTAACTACTACTACTTATTTCACTACTACTACTAGTACCACTAGTATTGCACCTCACTCTGAGCCTATATATATCCTCTTGTCAAGCCGTTTGTAACGGCTTGATAAAGCTCCTGGAGAGCGAAACGTTGCCACAATAAAATGTCACATTAGTTGCACTTGTGTCCTTTTACTTTAAAATAAAGTATAAAACAAGCTGTCAAATATCAAACAAGGTAAGATATCCTTCCTTATATAAATAACCCACAAATAAGAGACTGACACTTATGACTCTTCAATCCGACTTGTACCATTAACTAGTTACAAGGGAAGGGAAGAGAGCCAGAATATACACCAGACGGGAGCAAGGACAGGAGTAGTATAAAGAGAGGGAATAGTATTATACTGACAGTAGTAGTAGCACTATAAAAAGTAGTGCAACAGTGGCAGAGGTGGTAATAAGAAGGTAGTAGTCTAAGAGTCTGAGAACAAGAGAATACAGCACTGCACGAGCGAAATGATAGTATAAGTTACAGCCTCCTATATGCAAACTATTTCTGCATTGTTCCAGTTACGGTATTATTTTTATTTGTATATCCATCCTTGTGAGTATACCTACCTACCTCCAGGTAGGTAGGTATACTCACTCCGGCTACCTACCTACCTACCTCCAGGTAGGTAGGTAGGTAGACTGAGGAAGGATCAAGAGTGTAGCTGCCTAGTAGTGGGGTGACCTACACTCCTAAACAAACCTATTTCTGCAATACGTAAACATGTGACGTTCAAAATAAGTGTACTGGAGTCACTACAGCAACTTCAACACAATTATCACTCAATTCATTAACTCTTCACCACACCATCTCCAATCACCAACAAACTCAATACTTCTCCTCCACACCCTCTACAATCACCAACAAACTCAATACCTCTCCCCCACTCCCTCTCTAATCCACACCAAACTCAATAGCTCTCCACCACACCCCTACCACAACCACACCCACCCCACCAAGAGGAAGAGACGCACACTTGCCCCCACCATTGGAGCAACACACCTCCAGTCCCTGCTCCCACACACCCCTACCATCAACACTGCAGCTTTAGGCAGCTTCCTCCACCACTGCCCACTCGCGGTACCTCACTACCTCACTCTAAATTACAGGTAGCAACAACGAGAGAGAGAGAGAGAGAGAGAGAGAGAGAGAGAGAGAGAGAGAGAGAGAGAGAGAGAGAGAGAGAGAGAGAGAGAGAGAGAGAGAGATTAGAGAGGAGAGATTAAAGAGAAGAGAGAAATTGGAGGAGAGAGAGAGAGAGAGAGAGAGAGAGATTATTATTATTATTATAATCAAGGGGGAAGCTCTAAACCCGGAGGATTATACAGCGCCTGAGGGGAGTGGGATGGAAGGCATTCAGGAAGCAATTCGGGGAACTGGGAGCACAGATCCACCCCTCCTTAAATTAAGAGCCTCCACCAACATCAAGGAACCTTCCTGAGGAGAGAGAGAGAGAGAGAGAGAGAGAGAGAGAGAGAGAGAGAGAGAGAGAGAGAGAGAGAGAGAGAGAGAGAGAGAGAGAGAGAGAGAGAGAGAGAGGAGAAACCTAATTCTCGTGCTGCCGCTCAAGTGCTTCTTCATCCATCACCATCAATCAACTACAAAACTGATAATAAAATACCTCTCACTCTATTCTCTCTCTCTCTTGTTTTTCTTGCACTCATCTCCCTCCTCTCTCTGGTTCACTCTCTTACACTCTTCACCCTCCCCTCTTGCAGTTCCTCTCTCTCTCTCTCTCTCTTACTATTCCCGATCACTCACATTTTTGCCTACTCTGCTATCTCTCTAATAATACAGGAAACGTCTGTCTGTTTCTGTGTGTTTGTTTTCTATTACCTCAGCTTAGCGAAGAATGTGGATAACACCCCGAGGGTAAGAGGGGAGAGTAAAGAATAAGAAAAAAAGGATGGAGAAAAGAGGAAGACGAGGGAAGGAGGTAATATCAAGATGTACACACAACCTTCCCCGTCTATATACATTCATGTAGAACTGAAGATGTACACACAACCTTCCCCGTCTATATACATTCATGTAGAACTGAAGATGTACACACAACCTTCCCCGTTATATACATTCATGTAGAACTGAAGATGTACACACAACCTTCCCCGTCTATATACATTCATGTAGAACTGAAGATGTACACACAACCTTCCCCGTCTATATACATTCATGTAGAACTGAAGATGTACACACAACCTTCCCCGTCTATATACATTCATGTAGAACTGAAGATGTACACACAACCTTCCCCGTCTATATACATTCATGTAGAACTGAAGATGTACACACAACCTTCCCCGTCTATATACATTCATGTAGAACTGAAGATGTACACACAACCTTCCCCGTCTATATACACACGTTAAAACATGTAAATGACAGAATGGTTGAGGTGCCTTGACCTGCTCTCCCCGCACGGAAGCTTCACAATTCACACCAACTGGAAAGTTCTGCAGACTGGTTCCAAATCTGCACACCAGAATGACTCCCTACGAGAGCAAGAGGTACGCCAGATGGTGCAAAATACCTCTGATGAAAAGCAGGGGTGTAGTTAGTACACTAAGAGACCTCTCACAGTTAGTTATGTATATGAACTACTGGGAACGCTTGATGGCCCCTGAACTCTACCCCTTTAAAAGTAGGCAAAAAAAAGGTACATCATAATTTACACTTGGGAAAATCCTGGAGAATGAATGGTTCAAAACCTGAACACCGAAATTATTCCGTATGAAGCAAGTGTTTCTGCTTTCTTATGTTCTTAAGAGACTTGGCAGACGGTTAGAGTGCATCAAATTAAAAGCAGGGGCGCGACGATTACCCTATGATTCTTGTTATTGTTAAATTAAGCTCTAAACACGTAGGGGTCACAGAGCGCTGCTAAAGAGTACATTCAGAGAGAGAGCTCTAGGTACTAGTGGCCCTAGACTTCACCGCCCTCCCTTCATGCATAAGGAGAATTAACAACAAACCTTTGGCAGTCTTCATGAAGAAGCTTGATAAGTTCCTCAAATCAATTCCTGCCCAAACAGGCTTTGGTACATACGTTCCACTGCGTGTGGACAGCAATAACAGCCTGGCTGATCAGACGCCTGTGTAGATCACACCTGAGTTTTAGTTTTCCAGAATGTAACAGTTGCTTAAAATCCACAATGACTTGAGTTTACAGGTCGCACTTTTTCCAAAATTAGAAATTTCACTTTTACCATGTTTTCTAAATCTTTATGTGTGATGTTAGTGCTAAATCTAAGTTAATGAATTAGACACTTGTACAACACTTGGATATTTCTACTCTGGAAACGTTTCGCCAGTCAGTGGCTTCCTCAGTCCAATACAGAAGATAGACTGAACACATCGACCCCAGGCTGAGGGACTGATTACCTCAATCTCCTCTTGATCTTCAAAACTTCAGTCTTCTTTTCTGCAGAATGTTGAATAACCTTGGACTAGTGGAAGTATTTGACAGTGGAAGGTCTGGTGTGGTAGGTCACCCCTTCCCCCGCCACATGCTGAGGTCATCTGGGGTCAAGGGCCACCAGCGTGAAGGAAACAGCGAGGTGACGACACCAAACGCTTTCCCTTCCTTCCTTTAAGCTTATCAAAAGCCATGACCTCGTTAACCAAATGGGAGTGCGTGCGTGCGTGCGTGCGTGACGAGAGGAGAGGAGAGGGGAGAGAGGTAACCTGAGGGGAGAATGAGCGAAGGAGAGAGTAGGGGTGGGAGGGAGGAGGGTGTTAACAGGGGGAGATAGACGGAGAAAGAGAGAGAGAGAGAGAGAGAGAGAGAGAGAGAGAGAGGGAGAGAGAGAGAGAGAGAGAGAGAGAGAGAGAGAGAGAGAGAGAGAGAGAGAATCACTAAAACACATTAAGAAAAAAATACTATCCAATCCATTAAATACCATCAAAATTTAGAAATATAAGTGAGATATAAACACACGAGGTGGACACAAAAGGTGTGGAGATGGTGTTGTGTACACTGCCACCAGTGTACACAACACCTGGTGGCAGGGAGGGAAGGTAAACAACACCTGGTGGCAGGGAGGGAAGGTGAACACCTGGTGGCAGGGAGGGAAGGTGAACAACACTTGGTGGCAGGGAGGGAAGGTGAACACCTGGTGGCAGGGAGGGAAGGTGAACAAAACCTGGTGGCAGGGAGGGAAGGTGAACAACGCCTGGTGGCAGGGAGGGAAGGTGAACAACACTTGGTGGCAGGGAGGGAAGGTGAACACCTGGTGGCAGGGAGGGAAGGTGAACAAAACCTGGTGGCAGGGAGGGAAGGTGAACAACGCCTGGTGGCAGGGAGGGAAGGTGAACAACACCTGGTGTCAGGGAGGGAAGGTAAACAACACCTGGTGTCAGGGAGGGAAGGTGAACAACACCTGGTGGCAGGGAGGGAAGGTGAACAACACCTGGTGGCAGGGAGGGAAGGTGAACAACACCTGGTGGCAGGGAGGGAAGGTGAACAACACCTGGTGTCAGGGAGGGAAGGTGAACAACACCTGGTGTCAGGGAGGGAAGGTAAACAACACCTGGTGGCAGGGAGGGAAGGTGAACAACACCTGGTGGCAGGGAGGGAAGGTGAACAACACCTGGTGGCAGGGAGGGAAGGTGAACAACACCTGGTGGCAGGGAGGGAAGGTGAACAACACCTGGTGGCAGGGAGGGAAGGTGAACAACACCTGGTGGCAGGGAGGGAAGGTAAACAACACCTGGTGGCAGGGAGGGAAGGTGAACAACACCTGGTGGCAGGGAGGGAAGGTGAACAACACCTGGTGGCAGGGAGGGAAGGTAAACAGCACCTGGTGGCAGGGAGGGAAGGTGAACAACACCTGGTGGCAGGGAGGGAAGGTGAACAACACCTGGTGGCAGGGAGGGAAGGTAAACAACACCTGGTGGCAGGGAGGGAAGGTGAACAACACCTGGTGGCAGGGAGGGAAGGTGAACAACACCTGGTGTCAGGGAGGGAAGGTAAACAACACCTGGTGTCAGGGAGGGAAGGTGAACAACACCTGGTGTCAGGGAGGGAAGGTGAACAACACCTGGTGTCAGGGAGGGAAGGTGAACAACACCTGGTGTCAGGGAGGGAAGGTGAACAACACCTGGTGTCAGGGAGGGAAGGTGAACAACACCTGGTGTCAGGGAGGGAAGGTGAACAACACCTGGTGGCAACACCTGGTGGCAGGGAGGGAAGGTAAACAACACCTGGTGGCAGGGAGGGAAGGTGAACAACACCTGGTGGCAGGGAGGGAAGGTGAACAACACCTGGTGGCAGGGAGGGAAGGTGAACAACACCTGGTGGCAGGGAGGGAAGGTGAACAACACCTGGTGGCAGGGAGGGAAGGTGAACAACACCTGGTGGCAGGGAGGGAAGGTGAACAACACCTGGTGGCAGGGAGGGAAGGTGAACAACACCTGGTGGCAGGGAGGGAAGGTGAACAACACCTGGTGGCAGGGAGGGAAGGTAAACAACACCTGGTGGCAGGGAGGGAAGGTGAACAACACCTGGTGGCAGGAGATAGATAGATAGAGATAGAGAGATAGAGATAGAGAGATAGAGATAGAGAGAAAGAGAGAGAGAGAGAGAGAGAGAGAGAGAGAGAGAGAGAGAGAGAGAGAGAGAGAGAGAGAGAGAGAGAGAGAGAGAGAGAGAGAGAGAGAGAGAGAGAAAGAGAGAGATGCAAATAAAAATTTTATTTGTTTTGCCAAGAACAGCATTGCAGGTTTTCCCAGCACTAACGAGGCAACACACTGCTTGGGAGGGAGGAGGGGGAGACGTGAGGGGGGAGGGGAGATAAGAGGGAGGAAGGGAGGGAGGGCAGATGAAGGAAGTAGAAGGATTGGAAGACTGAATGGTAATGGGAGAGTGAGGTACACTGGGAAAGCTGGGGAGAAAGAATGACGGTGAAAGGGAACGGAAATGAGGAAGATGGGGAGAAAGGTTGAGGGAAGGGGGCTGTGGGGAAGGAGAGGGAATGGAAGAACGATGGGGAGACGGGGAGGTAAGGAAATGGAAAGGGGACTGGTGATGATGGGGAAGAGTGGGGTGATGAAGGGTGGTGTGATGAAGGGTGGGAGTGCTGAGGAAGGCTACGGGTGATGAGGAAGGGTAAGGGTGATGAGGAAGGGTAGGGGTGATGAGGAAGGGTGGGGGTGATGAGGAAGAGTAGGGGTGATGAGGAAAAGTGGGGGTGATGAGGAAAGGTGGGGGTGATGAGGAAGGGTAGGGGTGATGAGGAAAGGTGAGGGTGATGAGGAAGGGTAGGGGTGATGAGGAAAGGTGGGGGTGATGAGGAAAGGTATGGGTGATGAGGAAGGGTAGGCGTGATGAGGAAAGGTGGGGGTGATGAGGAAGGGTAGGGGTGATGAAGGGTGGGGTGATAAGGAAGAGGGAGAACCTCCCTGACATGTATATTTGATCAATACTAGACATGAGGCAGCAGAACTCTTACTCTCCCTGTACACACTCTGACCTTTGGTCACCACCTGCCTTAATGTGACCCCTGTACACCCTCTGCCCTTTTGTCACCACCTGTCTTAATGTGACTCTTATACGCTCATAGGTGACCCTTACTGACCCGCACCTTCCCCTAGTTTTGACTTCAGATCATGACCTGTACCTGTAGTTGCTTCCTGGTCCTGGTCCCGGTCCCAGACCAAGCCCCCTGTTGCCGACGGCTAAACCCGTCTGGTTAATGATAGGTATCAGATTCGGCCCAAGGGGAGTATCTCCAATTCCTTGAATCAAGAGCACTTAATCAGCATCAAGGCACCCACACTGAAGCAGTGTGTGCAGCATTATCTAGTCCCTTCATACTGAAGGGCTCTTGATCCAAGGAACTGAATCCTTGGATCAAGCATCATTACCTTCCATTCCCATGCGGGTTTATTATTTTCCCAATATTCTTAATGATGTTTTCCCCTCAAACTGTTCTATTATCATCATTTATTATTATTATTGTTATTATATCCAGGAATACCTTTGATGAGTTTCAAGAGTTTTCATTTTCTCGCATTCCGACCCTGGTCAACCAGGCTGTTACTACTGGAGGCCCGCTGGTCCCACATATCCATCACAGACTGGATAATCTGCCACTTGATAAATTAAAACACATCTGAGTATCCTTGCTATGTATCGATAAAGACATCCAGTGACTCTATCAATACAATACATAATAATGGAGAGGTAGACGAGGTAATCAATCCCTCAGACCAGAAGCAGGTGTTCAGTACCGCAGTCTTGATAACTCTGAAACACTGCCAGGAAGAAGTGGGCTTACATACTAGAGTCAGATGAGATGAAGGTATTGTCACTGGTAGGCGGAATTTCCCAGTGGAAGTAGATCATGCCTAAGAATAGCAAGTTGGTTGTGGAGATGTCTTATTTACCAAGACTTCCACTTGGCACTTGGTGGAAAACCCTTCAGCAATCAAGTGACCGTAAAGCTGATCATTTACAGAAACAAAGACAGATATTACACGGGTAGCAGAGACAACTATCATCTTGTTAGGTAAATGGATATAGATGCAAGTAATGTGACCTTTCATCGTGGCAATGTTTCCCTCTCCAGAAGCTTTGTCAAGCCGTTACCGGTAACGGCTTGACAAAGCAAAACATTGTCATAATAAAATATCACATTAGTTGCATCTGTGTCCATTTACCTAACATTTTGTGGGTAATTCTATCATCTTCCTGGCAGGTAGGTAGCAGAGACTTACCTTGTAAGAAACGACGTCGCCCTCGAACGCATCAGCGGGAATAGGATACGAGAAGAGGCGTCCGGCTTGGGCTTCCGTATCGGCAACACCCCACAGCCTCCGCACACCCTCCCCACCTTTCCTTGCCACTGAAGCCGGCGGCGACGCCGCCCGCTCTTCAGGTTCCGGCCGGTAGAACACCTCCACTTCGAAGTCATCATCAGCGTCGCCAAGGGGAGGAGCACCCTGGTTGACGTCCAAGTCATGGAGGAGGGACTGCAGGTCGTTCTCAAGGTGCTGGCCAAGACACACCTGGGTCGCCAGAACGACCAGGGCGGCCAGCATGGAGGTTGAAGGTCGTGGCAACATGGTAACCACTACAGTATCTTACAAGACGATGACAACGATCGCACACGCTCTCACTGACTCATAATTAATCCTGAGAAAAGAACCAAAAAATACTTTTAGTCACAGATAAACTTAATTAATACCAAAACTGTACCATAATTAGTCACGTATGCAAAACAATTAATACCAGTTAATTAAAAATATAATTAGGATCACTGCTATAGATTTACTACAGCAATATCGCCGTCATACACAATTATAAAGCGATTAGATAAAACAAATACATGAGTATAACACAAGTGGGGGAGGGGGTGAATAAACGGTTCAGAACACCGACAAGCTGATAAATGACACGCTTGTATAACATTTGAGTATCTTTATTCTGGATAAGTTTCGCCACCCAGTGGCTTCTTCAGTCCAATGCAGAGAAAGGTGGAAAATGATGAAGAGTTTGAGATAATCACTCCCTCAGCCTGGAGTCGCTGTGTTCACATCGACTGAAATTGTAAATGAGATTGTCCACATTGACCTGCATGTGCTACTTCTCATGTGTCTTAATTTCATCTTGTCGGTATTATATACCATTCTTGTACTACTACTACTACTATCACCACCTCTTCCTGCCTATATATAGCCGTCCTGCTCCACTTCTGGTTAGTGTGACTTTGTAAATGGTCCAAATCGGACCTGAACGTCGTCGTAAGCTTCTCTCCTTCATGTGCGGGTTATTTGTGTATCTACTTCTCAATCCAAACTTGAAGATTAAGAACCTCGTGTAGTTGCCAAGAGTCTTCTTTCTTATATTACTGCACATAACATTACCTGGTAGCAGAGGATGTGTGTCCTCAGTCTGGTGAAGCTGCATTTATTCACCGCCACGACTTCGTGCACACCTGTTGTCTACCAACACACTGCTGGTAGACAACAACCATCCAGGAAGGTGCTACCCAACCCTCGGTTATGTAACTGTAAGTGTGATGTAAATCGTTTACAAGACCGACAAGTGGAAGAATAAAACACTTGTGACACACTTGTTAATCTTTATTGTAGAAGCGTTTCGCCAGCCAGTGGCTTCTTCCACTGTTCTTATATGTACCGAACTGAAGAAGCCACTGGCTGGCGAAACGTTTCTACAATAAAGATTCCCAAATGTTGCAAATGTGTCTCGTTCATGTAAATGTAAAACAAAAGCTTGTTAAATGTTTTGCACTCTGGAGACTTGACTTCCGCTTTGTTCCCTGAATACGTGTAGCCAGCAGGACGGTAGACAATCATCCAAGGAGATACTACCATCCTGCCATATAAATGTAAAACTGGAATCTGTTTAACGTTTTGTTCTCTGGTGCCAGTGTTGGTCTTTTATGTCTCACGAACACGAAAAATGGCAGGTAAATCTTACATAACTTAATCTGTTGTACACTTTATACGGTAATATACATCACATGTGTCTGTCAGTTCAGAAGGTCTGGTGCGAGACCTGGTCGAAGGGGCGATGATTTACGTAACCGTAAACAGATAGATTATCAAATTCCTTCTATCTTCCATCGACGACAACACCTTCCCAGTCCTCCATCTTGGGGCTACACTATATCAGCATTTTTCAAACAGAAACATTGTTTTATAGGTTTACCTAGTTTTAACTTTCAGTTACTGGAAATAGACTTCACGTTACCCTGTAAAAAACAAAGAATGAAAACAATAAAAATCTTCAAGTCAGTGATTTATTAGTCAGAAGAGGTCGCAACCTCTCCCAGATAAACCTGCAGGTGGTGACTAAGCCACCTGCAGGTGGTGACTAAGCCACCTGCAGGTCATAACTCAAATTATCACAGGATAATAAACATCCAACCTGGAGTCTACCTGGAGGTTATTCCGGGGATCAACGCCCCCGCGGCCCGGTCCACGATCAGGCCTCCCGGTAGATCAGGGCCTTATCAACCAGGCTGTTACTGTTGGCCGCACGTAGTCCAACGTACGAGCCACAGCCCGGCTGATCCGGCACTGGCTTTGGGTATCTGTCCAGCTTCCTCTTTAAGGCAGCCAGGGGCCTATCGGTAATTCCCCTTATGCTTGGTGGGAGGCTGTTGAACAGTCTTGGGCCCCGGACACTTACGGTGTTTTCTCTTAGTGTACCAAAATACTGTACTAGGAGTGCTTAATATACTGTACTGGGAGTATGAATATAATATTACGACAACAAACTACATCACCTAGTAACATACGCATATAGTCTTGCAAAACTAAATTTTAATATTAAGCAATAACAAACACCACTGGTCTGGGACCAGACTGCGGGGGCAATGACCCCCGGAATCGACAAGTGGTACTGTAGACCAAGATTTTTTTTTTAAATCTATTAAAAGCGACGGTAGAGGGCTGGCTACAAAACTGAAAATTAAGTGTACACAGGAGATCCCCAATTTACAAACATCCGCATTACAATCATCCGTACGTACAAATGGGACATTTAGGAACCAATTAAATTTTTACAACCTCCGAGTCACAATACGAACGTGACACATAGCCACTGCTGGTACTATTGTTCTCTATATAAACAACTCCGTAACTGGTCTATAAGTTGGAAACTAGGAATGTAACTCGTCCCTAAGTTGATAAACCAGGAACATAACTAGCTTGTAAGGTGACAAAGCAGGAACATAATTGGTCTATTAATAAACAAACCAGGACAGTATCTAGTTTCCAGATTAACAAACGAGGAACATACTAGCTTCTTAGTTAATAAACCAGGGATGTAACTAGTTTGCAAGTTGACAAACAGGAACGCAACTAGTTTATAAATTAGGGGCTATACGTAAAGTTAAAAGCATGTTTTAATACCATTTAAGATACTGACCGAAATCATCCCCTTATTAAATAAGGTATACATACCAGACGTGTGTATACATCGAGACGTGTGTATACAACGACATGTGTATAAACAGTTTCGGGTACCTTATGCTAGAATTATTGCACTCTTGATGTTAGTACGTAGATAAATTAAAGTTTTAATGATCCAAATGCTTTTACTGATGATTAGGGCATTCTTGATGTTCGTATACATGTAAATCGTATACTTATTGAACCTCAGGGGGTTAAATAGCCCTTAAACCTAACATACCAAACTTAGATTTTCATTATAGTTCGTATTATATACAAAGGTCCGCTTTAATAGCAGTGACCGGCGAGGTGGAACCAGTGAACGTGTGTTCACTTTCCAAATTGAATTTCCCCCTGATTATGGTAGATATTTACAACGTATAATCGCATCACTGGTGTGTAATAGGCACGTGTCTTACAGTGTATTAATGTGATCACTGGTGTGTAGTAGGCACGTGTCTTACAGTGTATTAATGTGATCACTGGTGTGTAGTAGGCACGTGTCTTACAGTGTATTGTGATCACTGGACCAGTAGCAGCAGCAACAGCCTGGTTAACCAGGCAAGCACCAAGCAAGCCTGACCTATGGCTGGGCTCCTGGTGTAGAAAAACTCTCAGAACTTATCTAAGGTAAAGATGGAGTGTAATAAGCACGTGTGACTTACTCCTAGTGCTGAATAATAAATGCTTAATAAACTGTAATTTTTCTAATTATAATCAATTACCAATAAATCAGGATGGTAAGAAGCAACCATCCGGGGAGGTACTACCCTCGCACCATACCAGTGTGAAACAAGCAACCATCCGGGGAGGTACTACCCTCGTACCATACCAGTGTGAAACAAGCAACCATCCGGGGAGGTACTACCCTCGTACCATACCAGTGTGAAACAAGCAACCATCCGGGGAGGTACCACCCTCGTACCATACCAGTGTGAAACAAGCAACCATCCGGGGAGGTACCACCCTCGCACCATACCAGTGTGAAACAAGCAACCATCCGGGGAGGTACCACCCTCGCACCATGCCAGTGTGAAACAAGCAACCATCCGGGGAGGTACTACCCTCGCACCATGCCAGTGTGAAACAAGCAACCATCCGGGGAGGTACTACCCTCGTACCATACCAGTGTGAAACAAGCAACCATCCGGGGAGGTACCACCCTCGCACCATACCAGTGTGAAACAAGCAACCATCCGGGGAGGTACCACCCTCGCACCATGCCAGTGTGAAACAAGCAACCATCCGGGGAGGTACCACCCTCGTACCATACCAGTGTGAAACAAGCAACCATCCGGGGAGGTACCACCCTCGCACCATGCCAGTGTGAAACAAGCAACCATCCGGGGAGGTACGACCCTCGTACCATACCAGTGTGAAACAAGCAACCATCCGGGGAGGTACTACCCTCGCACCATACCAGTGTGAAACAAGCAACCATCCGGGGAGGTACCACCCTCGCACCATACCAGTGTGAAACAAGCAACCATCCGGGGAGGTACTACCCTCGCACCATACCAGTGTGAAACAAGCAACCATCCGGGGAGGTACTACCCTCGCACCATACCAGTGTGAAACAAGCAACCATCCGGGGAGGTACCACCCTCGTACCATACCAGTGTGAAACAAGCAACCATCCGGGGAGGTACCACCCTCGCACCATACCAGTGTGAAACAAGCAACCATCCGGGGAGGTACCACCCTCGCACCATACCAGTGTGAAACAAGCAACCATCCGGGGAGGTACCACCCTCGTACTATACCAGTGTGAAACAAGCAACCATCCGGGGAGGTACCACCCTCGCACCATACCAGTGTGAAACAAGCAACCATCCGGGGAGGTACCACCCTCGCACCATACCAGTGTGAAACAAGCAACCATCCGGGGAGGTACCACCCTCGTACCATACCAGTGTGAAACAAGCAACCATCCGGGGAGGTACCACCCTCATACCATACCAGTGTGAAACAAGCAACCATCCGGGGAGGTACCACCCTCGTACCATACCAGTGTGAAACAAGCAACCATCCGGGGAAGTACTACCCTCACACCATACCAGTGTGAAATAAGCAACCATCCGGGGAGGTACTACCCTCGCACCATACCAGTGTGAAACAAGCAACCATCCGGGGAGGTACTACCCTCGTACCATACCAGTGTGAAACAAGCAACCATCCGGGGAGGTACCACCCTCATACCATACCAGTGTGAAACAAGCAACCATCCGGGGAGGTACCACCCTCGTACCATACCAGTGTGAAACAAGCAACCATCCGGGGAAGTACTACCCTCGCACCATACCAGTGTGAAATAAGCAACCATCCGGGGAGGTACTACCCTCGCACCATACCAGTGTGAAACAAGCAACCATCCGGGGAGGTACTACCCTCGCACCATACCAGTGTGAAACAAGCAACCATCCGGGGAGGTACCACCCTCGTACCATACCAGTGTGAAACAAGCAACCATCCGGGGAGGTACCACCCTCGCACCATACCAGTGTGAAACAAGCAACCATCCGGGGAGGTACCACCCTCGCACCATACCAGTGTGAAACAAGCAACCATCCGGGGAGGTACCACCCTCGTACAATACCAGTGTGAAACAAGCAACCATCCGGGGAGGTACCACCCTCGCACCATACCAGTGTGAAACAAGCAACCATCCGGGGAGGTACCACCCTCGCACCATACCAGTGTGAAACAAGCAACCATCCGGGGAGGTACCACCCTCGTACCATACCAGTGTGAAACAAGCAACCATCCGGGGAGGTACCACCCTCATACCATACCAGTGTGAAACAAGCAACCATCCGGGGAGGTACCACCCTCGTACCATACCAGTGTGAAACAAGCAACCATCCGGGGAAGTACTACCCTCACACCATACCAGTGTGAAATAAGCAACCATCCGGGGAGGTACTACCCTCGCACCATACCAGTGTGAAACAAGCAACCATCCGGGGAGGTACTACCCTCGTACCATACCAGTGTGAAACAAGCAACCATCCGGGGAGGTACCACCCTCATACCATACCAGTGTGAAACAAGCAACCATCCGGGGAGGTACCACCCTCGTACCATACCAGTGTGAAACAAGCAACCATCCGGGGAAGTACTACCCTCACACCATACCAGTGTGAAATAAGCAACCATCCGGGGAGGTACTACCCTCGCACCATACCAGTGTGAAACAAGCAACCATCCGGGGAGGTACTACCCTCGTACCATACCAGTGTGAAACAAGCAACCATCCGGGGAGGTACCACCCTCATACCATACCAGTGTGAAACAAGCAACCATCCGGGGAGGTACCACCCTCGTACCATACCAGTGTGAAACAAGCAACCATCCGGGGAAGTACTACCCTCGCACCATACCAGTGTGAAATAAGCAACCATCCGGGGAGGTACTACCCTCGCACCATAACAGTGTGAAACAAGCAACCATCCGGGGAGGTACTACCCTCGCACCATACCAGTGTGAAACAAGCAACCATCCGGGGAGGTACCACCCTCGCACCATACCAGTGTGAAACAAGCAACCATCCGGGGAGGTACCACCCTCGTACTATACCAGTGTGAAACAAGCAACCATCCGGGGAGGTACCACCCTCGCACCATACCAGTGTGAAACAAGCAACCATCCGGGGAGGTACCACCCTCGCACCATACCAGTGTGAAACAAGCAACCATCCGGGGAGGTACCACCCTCGTACCATACCAGTGTGAAACAAGCAACCATCCGGGGAGGTACCACCCTCATACCATACCAGTGTGAAACAAGCAACCATCCGGGGAGGTACCACCCTCGTACCATACCAGTGTGAAACAAGCAACCATCCGGGGAAGTACTACCCTCACACCATACCAGTGTGAAATAAGCAACCATCCGGGGAGGTACTACCCTCGCACCATACCAGTGTGAAACAAGCAACCATCCGGGGAGGTACTACCCTCGTACCATACCAGTGTGAAACAAGCAACCATCCGGGGAGGTACCACCCTCATACCATACCAGTGTGAAACAAGCAACCATCCGGGGAGGTACCACCCTCGTACCATACCAGTGTGAAACAAGCAACCATCCGGGGAAGTACTACCCTCGCACCATACCAGTGTGAAATAAGCAACCATCCGGGGAGGTACTACCCTCGCACCATACCAGTGTGAAACAAGCAACCATCCGGGGAGGTACTACCCTCGCACCATACCAGTGTGAAACAAGCAACCATCCGGGGAGGTACCACCCTCGTACCATACCAGTGTGAAACAAGCAACCATCCGGGGAGGTACCACCCTCGCACCATACCAGTGTGAAACAAGCAACCATCCGGGGAGGTACCACCCTCGCACCATACCAGTGTGAAACAAGCAACCATCCGGGGAGGTACCACCCTCGTACTATACCAGTGTGAAACAAGCAACCATCCGGGGAGGTACCACCCTCGCACCAAACCAGTGTGAAACAAGCAACCATCCGGGGAGGTACCACCCTCGCACCATCCCAGTGTGAAACAAGCAACCATCCGGGGAGGTACCACCCTCGTACCATACCAGTGTGAAACAAGCAACCATCCGGGGAGGTACCACCCTCATACCATACCAGTGTGAAACAAGCAACCATCCGGGGAGGTACCACCCTCGTACCATACCAGTGTGAAACAAGCAACCATCCGGGGAAGTACTACCCTCACACCATACCAGTGTGAAATAAGCAACCATCCGGGGAGGTACTACCCTCGCACCATACCAGTGTGAAACAAGCAACCATCCGGGGAGGTACTACCCTCGTACCATACCAGTGTGAAACAAGCAACCATCCGGGGAGGTACCACCCTCATACCATACCAGTGTGAAACAAGCAACCATCCGGGGAGGTACCACCCTCGTACCATACCAGTGTGAAACAAGCAACCATCCGGGGAAGTACTACCCTCACACCATACCAGTGTGAAATAAGCAACCATCCGGGGAGGTACTACCCTCGCACCATACCAGTGTGAAACAAGCAACCATCCGGGGAGGTACTACCCTCGTACCATACCAGTGTGAAACAAGCAACCATCCGGGGAGGTACCACCCTCATACCATACCAGTGTGAAACAAGCAACCATCCGGGGAGGTACGACCCTCGCACCATACCAGTGTGAAACAAGCAACCATCCGGGGAAGTACTACCCTCGCACCATACCAGTGTGAAATAAGCAACCATCCGGGGAGGTACTACCCTCGCACCATAACAGTGTGAAACAAGCAACCATCCGGGGAGGTACTAGCCTCGCACAATACCAGTGTGAAACAAGCAACCATCCGGGGAGGTACTACCCTCGTACCATACCAGTGTGAAACAAGCAACCATCCGGGGAGGTACCACCCTCATACCATACCAGTGTGAAACAAGCAACCATCCGGGGAGGTACCACCCTCGTACCATACCAGTGTGAAACAAGCAACCATCCGGGGAAGTACTACCCTCGCACCATACCAGTGTGAAATAAGCAACCATCCGGGGAGGTACTACCCTCGCACCATAACAGTGTGAAACAAGCAACCATCCGGGGAGGTACTACCCTCGCACCATACCAGTGTGAAACAAGCAACCATCCGGGGAGGTACTACCCTCGCACCATACCAGTGTGAAACAAGCAACCATCCGGGGAGGTACTACCCTCGTACCATACCAGTGTGAAACAAGCAACCATCCGGGGAGGTACCACCCTCGTACCATACCAGTGTGAAACAAGCAACCATCCGGGGAGGTACCACCCTCGTACCATACCAGTGTGAAACAAGCAACCATCCGGGGAGGTACCACCCTCGTACCATACCAGTGTGAAACAAGCAACCATCCGGGGAAGTACTACCCTCACACCATACCAGTGTGAAATAAGCAACCATCCGGGGAGGTACTACCCTCGCACCATACCAGTGTGAAACAAGCAACCATCCGGGGAGGTACTACCCTCGCACCATACCAGTGTGAAACAAGCAACCATCCGGGGAGGTACTACCCTCGTACCATACCAGTGTGAAACAAGCAACCATCCGGGGAGGTACCACCCTCGTACCATACCAGTGTGAAACAAGCAACCATCCGGGGAGGTACCACCCTCGTACCATACCAGTGTGAAACAAGCAACCATCCGGGGAAGTACTACCCTCGCACCATACCAGTGTGAAATAAGCAACCATCCGGGGAGGTACTACCCTCGCACCATAACAGTGTGAAACAAGCAACCATCCGGGGAGGTACTACCCTTGCACCATACCAGTGTGAAACAAGCAACCATCCGGGGAGGTACTACCCTCGGACCATACCAGTGTGAAACAAGCAACCATCTGGGGAGGTACCACCCTCGTACCATACCAGTGTGAAACAAGCAACCATCCGGGGAGGTACCACCCTCGTACCATACCAGTGTGAAACAAGCAACCATCCGGGGATGTACTACCCTCGCACCATACCAGTGTGAAATAAGCAACCATCCGGGGAGGTACTACCCTTGCACCATACCAGTGTGAAACAAGCAACCATCCGGGGAGGTACTACCCTCGCGCCATACCAGTGTGAAACAAGCAACCATCCGGGGAGGTACTACCCTCGTACCATACCAGTGTGAAACAAGCAACCATCCGGGGAGGTACTACCCTCACACCATACCAGTGTAAAATAAGCAACCATCAGGGGAGGTACTACCCTCGCACCATACCAGTGTGAAACAAGCAACCATCCGGGGAGGTACTACCCTCGCACCATACCAGTATGAAACAAGCAACCATCCGGGGAGGTACTACCCTCGCACCATACCAGTGTGAAACAAGCAACCATCCGGGGAAGTACTACCCTCGCACAATACCAGTGTGAAACAAGCAACCATCCGGTGAGGTACTACTCTCGCACAATACCAGTGTGAAACAAGCAACCATCCAGGGAGGTACCACCCTCGCACAATACCAGTGTGAAACAAGCAACCATCCGGGGAGGTACCACCCTCGTACCATACCAGTGTGAAACAAGCAACCATCCGGGGAGGAACTACCCTCGCACCATACCTGTGTGAAACAAGCAACCATCCGGGGAGGTACCACCCTCGCACCATACCAGTGTGAAACAAGCAACCATCCGGGGAGGTACTACCCTCGCACCATACCAATGTGAAACAAGCAACCATCCGGGGAGGTACTACCCTCGTACCATACCAGTGTGAAACAAGCAACCATCCGGGGAGGTACTACCCTCGCACCATACCAATGTGAAATAAGCAACCATCCGGGGAGGTACTACCCTCGCACCATACCAGTGTGAAACAAGCAACCATCCGGGGAGGTACTACCCTCGCACCATACCAGTGTGAAACAAGCAACCATCCGGGGAGGTACTACCCTCGTACCATACTAGTGTGAAACAAGCAACCATCCGGGGAGGTACTACCCTCACACCATACCAGTGTAAAATAAGCAACCATCCGGGAAGGTACTACCCTCGCACCACACCAGTGTGAAACAAGCAACCATCCGGGGAGGTACTACCCTCGCACCATACCAGTGTGAAACAAGCAACCATCCGGGGAGGTACTACCCTCGCACCATACCAGTGTGAAACAAGCAACCATCCGGGGAGGTACTACCCTGGTACCATACCAGTGTGAAACAAGCAACCATCCGGGGAGGTACTACCCTCGTACCATACCAGTGTGAAACAAGCAACCATCCGGGGAGGTACTACCCTCGCACCATACCAGTGTGAAATAAGCAACCATCCGGGGAGGTACTACCCTCGCACCATACCAGTGTGAAACAAGCAACCATCCGGGGAGGTACTACCCTCGCACCATACCAGTGTGAAACAAGCAACCATCCGGGGAGGTACTACCCTCGCACCATACCAGTGTGAAACAAGCAACCATTCGGGGAGGTACTACCCTCGTACCATACCAGTGTGAAACAAGCAACCATCCGGGGAGGTACTACCCTCGTACCATACCAGTGTGAAACAAGCAACCATCCGGGGAGGTATCACCCTTGCACCATACCAGTGTGAAACAAGCAACCATCCGGGGAGGTACCACCCTCGCACCATACCAGTGTGAAACAAGCAACCATCCGGGGAGGTACTACCCTCGCACCATACCAGTCTGAAACAAGCAACCATCCAGGGAGGTACTACCCTCGTACCATACCAGTGTGAAACAAGAAACCATCCATGGAGGTACTACCCTCGTACCATACCAGTGTGAAACAAGCAACCATCCGGGGAGGTACCACCCTAGCACCATACCAGTGTGAAACAAGCAACCATCCGGGGAGGTACCACCCTCGCACAATACCAGTGTGAAACAAGCAACCATCCGGGGAGGTACTACCCTCGCACCATACCAGTGTGAAACAAGCAACCATCCGGGGAGGTACTACCCTCGCACCATACTAGTTTGAAACAAGCAACTATCCGGGGAGGTACCACCCTCGCACCATACCAGTGTGAAACAAGCAACCATCCGGGGAGGTACTACCCTCGTACCATACCAGTGTGAAACAAGCAACAATCTGGGGAGGTACTACCCTCGTACCATACCAGTGTGAAACAAGCAACAATCTGGGGAGGTACTACCCTCGCACCATACCAGTGTGAAACAAGCAACCATCCGGGGAGGTACTACGCTCGCACCATACCAGTGTGAAACAAGCAACCATCCGGGGAGGTACTACCCTCGCACCATACCAGTGTGAAACAAGTAACCATCCGGGGAGGTACTACCCTCGCACCATACCAGTGTGAAACAAGCAACCATCCGGGGAGGTACTACCCTCGTACCATACCAGTTTGAAACAAGCAACCATCCGGGGAGGTACTACCCTCGTACCATACCAGTGTGAAACAAGCAACCATCCGGGGAGGTACTACCCTCGCACCATACCAGTGTGAAACAAGCAACCATCCGGGGAGGTACTACCCTCGCACCATACCAGTTTGAAACAAGCAATCATCCGGGGAGGTACTACCCTCGCACCATACCAGTGTGAAACAAGCAACCATCCGGGGAGGTACTACCCTCGCACCATACCAGTGTGAAACAAGCAACCATCCGGGGAGGTACTACCCTCGCACCATACCAGTGTTAAACAAGCAACCATCCGGGGAGGTACTACCCTCGTACTATACCAGTGTGAAACAAACTCGTTAAATGTTTTGCACTCTGGCAGGACTGCTTGTCTTTTTCTATCTCATAAAAAAATTTAAGACGGTGGGCCAATCTCATGAGCTTCTATTTACGTTCAGTATATATTCAAGTCTCACGTTCAGTATACATTCAACACTCACGTTCAGTATATATTCAAGTCTCACGTTCAGTATACATTCAAGACTCACGTTCAGTATACATTCAAGACTCACGTTCAGTATACATTCAAGACTCACGTTCAGTATACATTCAAGACTCACGTTCAGTATACATTCAAGTCTCACGTTGTGATGTAGTCCAGCTGGGCTTGTGAGGTCTCTGGGGAGACCTAATTTAACCAATTATATGGTCACACCTTGCCTTGGCAAACGTCTGTAGCCACGCCCACGTCTGAGGTCTTTTGTTCTTGACGCCTCAGACCTAGGCGTCAGGTCGTACACGTGGTTGTGGAGGGTGCTTGGACCACCATAAAAGCCCAAGGAAGAGCATGATCATGAGATTGGAGCGGAGCTGCTGCTGGGGCGCAGATCTCCTGAGCAGAAGATTCGGGCAGAGCTCTGGCCTGGGTGCAGAGCTCTGAGCAGAGATTTGAGCGGAGCTGCTGCTGGGGTGCAGGGCTCGGGAGAAGGCTGCTGAAGTCTCTGGAGGAGACTGTTGGAGGCATTGGGCAGAGTACTGGCTTGGCGCAGTACTCGTGCTGTGTAGGTCTTGGGACCTGTGGCTTAGTTCCTGTAGTGTACTGTCCTCTGTGCTATATTGTAAGTTACATTCATTTTGGTCAAGTTGATTGTGTTCCCTGTCTCACTGCTTATGTGTACCACCCCATTTATCTAAACCTCTCCCCTGCCTACATAATCCCTTACTCCCATATTCCCCACTTATATCCTATTCAATCATTACCCCCCTACATGACAACGTTCAGTATACATTCAAGTCTCATGTTCAGTATACATTCAAGTCTCACGTTCAGTATACATTCAAGACTCACGTTCAGTATATATTCAAGATTATTCTCCAGTATTTGTTATTCCTGGGAAGTTTTCAGTTTCCGTGGAAAAGTGTCTTTTAATCGTTCCTTGGCAGCAAAGCGAGGTCTCAGAAGCCAATGAAAATAGTGTGATGAAAACTGTTTTGAAGTCTGAGACACTTTTGCAAAATCTGGGAATCTTTATTGAGGAAACGTTTCGCCAACTAGTGGTTTCATCAGTCCAATACAGAGACCAGTAATAAAAATGGTGGGAGACAGGGAAGGATTAATTTATCCATTTCATGCGAAATTACTATAGAAAGAGGTAAATTTCTTTATCCTGGGGTACTGCTCTTGTGAAAAACAATAGGTCGGTCGGTGTCAAGAAAAAAAATACAACGCTTGTTTTTATATATAATTTAACTGCGTCCAATTTTCTGGATACAAATTCATTTTTTTCCGTTTAAAATAAAATAACAATGTGTTATTTTATGTGGATGATAACTACACTAACTTGGCAAATTACAGTAGGGATACCTAAACTAACTCCATCCTCATAATCAAGGTCAGCTTATTGTTTTGGCTAAGAATAAACGTGGAATGGAAAAAAATATTATTTGGTAAAGATCTTTAGTGAGCTTGAGCGTCGTGGGTCTCCGTATTCTGTTCACACTTCAAGAGCGTCTGCTCTAGATTCGAACTTAGGCCTGCGGCCTAGCATGTGCGATTCAAAAGGGAAGTCACATGTACAGAGGGATGCTGTATATGATGGTACTGACACTATATATATATATATATATATATATATATATATATATATATATATATATATATATATATATATATAGTAGTATATATATATAGGTAGTAGGTTGATAGACAGCAACCACCCAGGGAGGTACTACCGTCCTGCCAAGTGAGTGTAAAACGAAAGCCTGTAATTGTTTTACATGATGGTAGGATTGCTGGTGTCTTGTCTGTCTCATAAATATGCAAGATTACAGGTACGTCTTGCTACTTCTACTTACACTTAGGTCACACTACACATACATGTACACGTTTATTTATACACACTCATCTGAGTTTTCTTTGATTTTATCTTAATAGTTCTTGGTCTTATTACTTTTCCTTTTATATCCATGGGGAAGTGGAATAAGAATCTTTCCTCCGTAACCCATGCGTGTTGTAAAAGTCAACTAAAATGCCGGGAACAATGGGCTAGTAACCCCTTTTCCTGTAAAGATTACTAAAAAGAATAAGAAGAAGAAAATTGTCAAAGTGGGAAGTCTGAATGTGCGTGGATGTTGTGCAAATGATAAGAAAGAGATGATTGTGGATGTTATGAATGAGAAGAAACTGGATGTCCTGGCTTTAAGTGAAACAAAGCTGAAGGGGGTGGGAGAGTTTCAATGGAGAGGAATAAATGGGATTAGGTCAGGGGTTTCAAATAGAGTTAGAGCTAAAGAAGGAGTAGCAATAATGTTGAAGGATAAGCTATGGCAGGAAAAGAGGGACTACAAATGTATAAATTCAAGGATTATGTGGAGTAAAATAAAGATTGGATGTGAAAAGTGGGTTATAGTAAGCGTGTATGCACCTGGAGAAGAGAGAAGTGTAGAGGAGAGAGAGAGATTCTGGGAAATGTTGAGTGAATGCGTGGGGAGTTTTGAATCAAGTGTGAGAGTAATGGTGGTTGGGGATTTCAATGCTAAAGTGGGTAAAAATGTTATGGAGGGAGTAGTAGGTAAATTTGGGGTGCCAGGGGTAAATATAAATGGGAAGCCTTTAATTGAGCTATGTGTAGAAAGAAATTTGGTAATAAGTAATACATATTTTATGAAAAAGAGGATAAATAAATATACAAGGTATGATGTAGCACGTAATGAAAGTAGTTTGTTAGATTATGTATTGGTGGATAAAAGGTTGATGGGTAGGCTCCAGGATGTACATGTTTATAGAGGGGCAACTGATATATCGGATCATTATTTAGTTGTAGCTACAGTTAGAGTAAGAGGTAGATGGGAAAAGAGGAAGGTGGAAACAACAAGTAAGAGGGAGGTGAAAGTGTATAAACTAAGGGAGGAGGAAGTTCGGGCGAGATATAAGCGACTATTGGCAGAAAGGTGGGCTAGTGCAAAGATGAGTAGTGGGGGGGTTGAAAAGGGTTGGAATAGTTTTAAAAATGC
The DNA here is from genome assembly GCF_038502225.1 of Cherax quadricarinatus. Lineage (NCBI taxonomy): Eukaryota > Metazoa > Arthropoda > Malacostraca > Decapoda > Parastacidae > Cherax > Cherax quadricarinatus. Next base: position 56,668,851 of record NC_091298.1, read on the forward strand.
AGTATTAGAATGTGGGACAGAAGTTTATGGTTACAGGAGGGCGGGGGCAGGAGGAAAGAGGAGTGATTGGTGGAATGATGAAGTAAAGGGTGTGATAAAAGAGAAAAAGGTAGCTTACGAGAGGTTTTTACAAAGCAGAAGTGTTATAAGAAGAGCAGAGTATATGGAGAGTAAAAGAAAGGTGAAGAGAGTGGTGAGAGAGTGCAAAAGGAGAGCAGATGAAAGAGTGGGAGAGACACTGTCAAGAAATTTAAATGAAAATAAGAAAAAATTTTGGAGTGAGTTAAACAAGTTAAGAAAGCCTAGGGAAAGTATGGATTTGTCAGTTAAAAACAGAGTAGGGGAGTTAGTAGATGGGGAGAGGGAGGTATTAGGTAGATGGAGAGAATATTTTGAGGAACTTTTAAATGTTGAGGAAGAAAGGGAGGCGGTAATTTCATGCACTGGCCAGGGAGGTATACCATCTTTTAGGAGTGAAGAAGAGCAGAATGTAAGTGTGGTGGAGGTACGTGAGGCATTACGTAGAATGAAAGGGGGTAAAGCAGCTGGAACTGATGGGATCATGACAGAAATGTTAAAAGCAGGGGGGGATATAGTGTTGGAGTGGTTGGTACTTTTGTTTAATAAATGTATGAAAGAGGGGAAGGTACCTAGGGATTGGCGGAGAGCATGTATAGTCCCTTTATATAAAGGGAAAGGGGACAAAAAAGATTGTAAAAATTATAGAGGAATAAGTTTACTGAGTATACCAGGAAAAGTATACGGTAGGGTTTATAATTGAAAGAATTAGAGGTAAGACAGAATGTAGAATTGCGGATGAGCAAGGAGGTTTCAGAGTGGGTAGGGGATGTGTAGATCAAGTGTTTACATTGAAGCATATATGTGAAAAGTATTTAGATAAAGGTAGGGAAGTTTTTATTGCATTTATGGATTTAGAAAAGGCATATGATAGAGTGGATAGAGGAGCAATGTGGCAGATGTTGCAAGTATATGGAATAGGTGGTAAGTTACTAAATGCTGTAAAGAGCTTTTATGAGGATAGTGAGGCTCAGGTTAGGGTGTGTAGAAGAGAGGGAGAATACTTCCCGGTAAAAGTAGGTCTTAGACAGGGATGTGTAATGTCACCATGGTTGTTTAATATATTTATAGATGGGGTTGTAAAAGAAGTAAATGCTAGGGTGTTCGGGAGAGGGGTGGGATTAAATTATGGGGAATCAAATTCAAAATGGGAATTGACACAGTTACTTTTTGCTGATGATACTGTGCTTATGGGAGATTCTAAAGAAAAATTGCGAGGTTAGTGGATGAGTTTGAGAATGTGTGTAAAGGTAGAAAGCTGAAAGTGAACATAGAAAAGAGTAAGGTGATGAGGGTATCAAATGATTTAGATAAAGAAAAATTGGATATCAAATTGGGGAGGAGGAGTATGGAAGAAGTGAATGTTTTCAGATACTTGGGAGTTGATGTGTCGGCGGATGGATTTATGAAGGATGAGGTTAATCATAGAATTGATGAGAGAAAAAAGGTGAGTGGTGCGTTTAGGTATATGTGGAGTCAAAAAACGTTATCTATGGAGGCAAAGAAGGGAATGTATGAAAGTATAGTAGTACCAACACTCTTATATGGGTGTGAAGCTTGGGTGGTAAATGCAGCACCGAGGAGACGGTTGGAGGCAGTGGAGATGTCCTGTCTAAGGGTAATTAATGTGTGGTGTAAATATTATGCAGAAAATTCGGAGTGTGGAAATTAGGAGAAGGTGTGGAGTTAATAAAAGCATTAGTCAGAGGGCAGAAGATGGGTTGTTGAGGTGGTTTGGTCATTTAGAGAGAATGGATCAAAGTAGAATGACATGGAAAGCATATAAATCTATAGGGGAAGGAAAGAGGGGTAGGGGTCGTCCTCGAAAGGGTTGGAAAGAGGGGGTAAAGGAGGTTTTGTGGGCGAGGGTCTTGGACTTCCAGCAAGCGTGCATGAGCGTGTTAGATAGGAGTGAATAGAGACGAATGATACTTGGGACCTGACGATCTGTTGGAGTGTGAGCAGGGTAATATTTAGTGAAGGGATTCAGGGAAACCGGTTATTTTCATATAGTCGGACTTGAGTCCTGGAAATGGGAAGTACAATGCCTGCACTTTAAAGGAGGGGTTTGGGATATTGGCAGTTTGGAGGGATATGTTGTGTATCTTTATACGTATATGCTTCTAAACTGTTGTATTCTGAGCACCTCTGCAAAAGCAGTGATAATGTGTGAGTGTGGTGAAAGTGTTGAATGATGATGAAAGTATTTTCTTTTTGGGGATTTTCTTTCTTTTTTGGGTCACCCTGCCTCGGTGGGAGACGACCGACTTGTTGGAATATATATATATATATATATATATATATATATATATATATATATATATATATATATATATATACACACACAAGTATTGCACAATTAACATTGATTTTATATATTATTACATACCCTGACGTCATATAACGTTATAAGTGGTTAAATTTTACTTACTGACGACAATTTAATCTAACCTAAATAACGTATATCAGGTAATATGCATAAAATCGTATGTAATAAATCGACATTTTCTTTAGGAAAGGTTGATGAAGACAGGTCACCCAGCACATGACTGTAGGTATATATGAAGAAACTGTCCACTGGGGGTATTTCCTTAAGACATCTGTTGTCTCTGTTCAACTAACAGTAATTAGGTACATAGGCGTTAGTCGATTCTTGTAGGTCGTCGTTGAAAAAATGGTTATAAATGACCATAATTTTTAAAGGGGTGGACCGGTAAGCCAGCGGAAGGCCTCGGTCAGATGACCAAAGCTCCAAAGGCGGGTCATCATCTGACTAAGACCCGCGTCAGGAAACACTTGTTCTGTTTCCTGACAAACCTTACCTAACCTAACCTAACCTAACCTTGTAGGTCGTATCTTGGGGAACAAGATACGACCTGATCTGACTAGATTGTGGCACTGGCTTAAGCCGGTAGGAGACTTGGACCTGCCTCGCATGGGCCAGTAGGCCTGCTGTAGTGTTCTTTCTTATGCTCTTAAGATTACCCTAAGTTGGCCGAAATGTTCTGTTATAAACAGAGGCTTTCTATATAGTATGTCACTGATGTCAGCTAGGTCTGTATAAGTTGCATCATGTACTTGTAGAAATAAATATTATTATTATTATTATTATTATTCCGTGGTGTGGGATCGGGGCCGCGCTGGCGGTGACCTCCAGAAGTGACTCCAAGTAAACATAAACAGAGCGAGAACCATCGTCAAGCATGGCCTTGCCACCATGAAAATCCCCTTCACCACTGAAAACATTTTGGGAAGTGGGATATTCCCACTACACATAAAGCAGAACATAGCTAAGGCATTAACCCTAAGAATGACCAACAAACAAGGCAATATCTAAATACCCCTAAGAATGACCAACAAACAAGGCAATATCTAAATACCCCTAAGAATGACCAACAAACAAGGCAATATCTAAATGCCATCACTAAGACAGTATTTCCACTCGGCTGAAGCATGAGGGAAAACTAGGATGTTGATTCCCACAGTCAGCTACAAGAACAACAGACATCAGTGAACCAAAACAACTAGTCACTCTACATCACAATTTGCCCAGCCATCGGGATCACTGAACCTCTAAGCAAACTACGAATAGCCTGAAGAAAAGAAATACTGTATATGGATATTTAATAAAATATTATCCAGCATAGGAATGTAGGGATATTTTTAGTGTCAGCCGGCACAAGAATGTAGGTATATCTGAACAAACAATACCCAGTAAATGTATAAACATGTGATTAGGAAATATATATGAAAGGGGAAAATTTATAGATAAGGTTAGAGGAGAGATTGAAACGCCAGCTAATTTAATCATTTTAGTATTTCCACACTAATATACAAGGGAACATCTATCCGTACAAAGTTACTATCTGTACTGTACCTCTTGAGAACTTCTGTACTGGAACGGACTCAACTGCCTATTCTCTCTCTCCTTATTACTCTTCTCTCTCCTCATCCCTCCTTCAATAATGATAAATATAAACACCTGGCATGTGATCTACCGTCAAGTCAGTGATTTATTAGCTAGAAGAGGTCGCAACCTCTCCCAGATAAACCTGCAGGTGGCTTAGCCACCACCTGCAGGTCATAACTCAAATTATCACAGGATAATAAACATCCAACATCTTATTAAAAATACTGTACTGGGAGTATTAAAAATACTGTACTGGAGTTTACCTGGAGTTTACCTGGAGAGAGTTCCGGGGGTCAACGCCCCCGCGGCCCGGTCTGAGACCAGGCCTCCTGGTGGATCAGAGCCTGATCAACCAGGCTGTTGCTGCTGGCTGCACGCAAACCAACATACGAGCCACAGCCCGGCTGATCCGGAACTGACTTTAGGTGCTTGTCCAGTGCCAGCTTGAAGACTGCCAGGGGTCTGTTGGTAATCCCCCTTATGTGTGCTGGGAGGCAGTTGAACAGTCTCGGGCCCCTGACATTATTGTATGGTCTCTTAACGTGCTAGTGACACCCCTGCTTTTCATTGGGGGGATGGTGCATCGTCTGCCAAGTCTTTTGCTTTCGTAATGAGTGATTTTCGCGTGCAAGTTCGGTACTAGTCCCTCTAGGATTTTCCAGGTGTATATAATCATATATCTCTCCCTCCTGCGTTCCAGGGAATACAGGTTTAGGAACCTCAAGCGCTCCCAATAATTGAGGTGTTTTATCTCCGTTATGCGCGCAGTGAAAGTTCTCTGTACTGGGAGTATTAAGAATACTGTACTGGGAATATTAAAAATACTGTACTGGGAGTATTAAGAATACTGTACTGGGAATATTAAGAATACCGTACTGGGAGTATTAAAAATACTGTACTGGGAGTATTAAAAATACTGTACTGGGAATATTAAAAATACTGTACTGGGAGTATTAAGAATACTGTACTGGGAATATTAAGAATACTGTACTGGGAGTATTAAAAATACTGTACTGGGAATATTAAAAATACTGTACTGGGAGTATTAAGAATACTGTACTGGGAATATTAAAAATACTGTACTGGGAGTATTAAAAATACTGTACTGGGAGTATTAAGAATACTGTACTGGGAATATTAAAAATACTGTACTGGGAATATTAAAAATACTGTACTGGGAGTATTAAGAATACTGTACTGGGAATATTAAGAATACTGTACTGGGAGTATTAAAAATACTGTACTGGGAATATTAAAAATACTGTACTGGGAGTATTAAGAATACTGTATTGGGAATATTAAAAATACTGTACTGGGAGTATTAAAAATACTGTACTGGGAGTATTAAGAATACTGTACTGGGAATATTAAAAATACTGTACTGGGAATATTAAAAATACTGTACTGGGAGTATTAAGAATACTGTACTGGGAATATTAAAAATACTGTACTGGGAGTATTAAAAATACTGTACTGGGAGTATTAAGAATACTGTACTGGGAATATTAAAAATACTGTACTGGGAATATTAAAAATACTGTACTGGGAGTATTAAGAATACTGTACTGGGAATATTAAAAATACTGTACTGGGAGTATTAAAAATACTGTACTGGGAGTATTAAGAATACTGTACAGGGAATATTAAGAATACTGTACTGGGAATATTAAAAATACTGTACTGGGAGTATTAAAAATACTGTACTGGGAGTATTAAGAATACTGTACTGGGAATATTAAAAATACTGTACTGGGAGTATTAAGAATACTGTACTGGGAATATTAAAAATACTGTACTGGGAGTATTAAAAATACTGTACTGGGAGTATTAAGAATACTGTACTGGGAGTATTAAGAATACTGTACTGGGAGTATTAAAAATACTGTACTGGGAGTATTAAGAATACTGTACTGGGAATATTAAAAATACTGTACTGGGAGTATTAAGAATACTGTACTGGGAATATTAAGAATACTGTACTGGGAGTATTAAGAATACTGTACTGGGAATATTAAGAATACTGTACTGGGAATATTAAAAATACTGTACTGGGAGTATTAAAAATACTGTACTGGGAGTATTAAGAATACTGTACTGGGAATATTAAGAATACTGTACTGGGAATATTAAAAATACTGTACTGGGAGTATTAAAAATACTGTACTGGGAGTATTAAAAATACTGTACTGGGAGTATTAAGAATACTGTACTGGGAATATTAAAAATACTGTACTGGGAATATTAAAAATACTGTACTGGGAGTATTAAAAATACTGTACTGGGAATATTAAAAATACTGTACTGGGAGTATTAAAAATACTGTACTGGGAATATTAAAAATACTGTACTGGGAGTATTAAAAATACTGTACTGGGAGTATTAAAAATACTGTACTGGGAGTCTTTAATATACTGTACTGGGAGTATTAAAAATACTGTACTGGGAGTCTTTAATATACTGTACTGGGAGTACGAATGTAATATCTGAACAAACAGTGCCTATCATACGAGTGTAATATCTGAACAAAAAGTACGTGTCACACCAGTGTAATATTTGAACAAACAGTACCCATCATATGAGTGTAATATCTAAACATATGTGAAGGATCTGGGTATGGTAATGTCCGAAGATCTCACCTTCAAGGACCACAACAATGTCACTTTCATATCTGCGAGGAAACTGATAGGATGGATAATGAGAACTTTCAAGACAAGAGATGCTAAGTCAATGATGATCCTTTTTAAATCACTTGTTCTCTCTAGGCTGGAATACTGCTGTACATTAACATCCCCATTCAAGGCAGGTGAAATTGCAGATCTAGAGAATGTACAGAGAACCTTTACTGCACGTGCAAGTTCCCATCAAACTCCTTAACTACTGGGAACGTTTAGAAGCACTTGACTTGTACTCACTGGAGCGCCGGCGAGATACATCATAATCTACACCTGGAAGATCCTGGAGGGACTGGTCCCTAATCTGCACACTGAATTCACTCCCTACGAAAGCAAAAGACTTGGCAGGCAATGCAACATACCCACTTGTACACTAAAAGAAAACACAATAAGTGTCCGGGGCCCAAGACTGTTCACCAGCCTCCCACCAGCCATAATGGGCATAACCAATAGACCCCTGGTTGTCTTCAAGAGGGAACTAGATAGATACCTAAAGCCAGCGCCGGATCAGCCGGGCTGTGGTTCGTACGTTGGACTGCGTGCGGCCAGCAGTAACAGCCTCGTTGATCAGGCCCAACCACACCAGTGTAATATCTGAACAAACAGTACCCATCATACAAGTGTAATATCTAAAACAGTACCCATCACACCAGTAGTGTAATATCTGAACAAAGGTTAAAAAGAACAGTTTACACTGAGAGCTGTGTAACGTGACTTGGGGTACAGTTTGGAGTCTTTCATTATCAAGTGAGCTTAGTCAAGTTATAACCTCTTCAACAGCCCGGATGCTCAGGTACTGTGTTCATCTCACCTCCATTGAAACCCACATTCGCACCCACTTATTTTTTCAAATATTATTTTAAATATCAATGATAAAAAAATTACTAACAAGTTTTTTTCATAATTGTTTTTTTTATTTATTGTCCTATCTTACATCGCATTTAAATATATTTTGAATGGATCAATTATGCGTTTGCGCCTCTTTTACACTAGATATGAAGACAATGTCAACAGCAGTTTATATTATTACGTATATCCACAAACAATCCATTTGGGTCATGCACATTAAATTATCGAGAAACGGTGCAGAGGAGAGAGGAGGGAAGATGGGGTTTTGGAGACCAAAAAAAATAATTGAGAGAGAGAGAGAGAGAGAGAGAGAGAGAGAGAGAGAGGAAGGCAGGGGGGCTAGCGCTCATGGATGGAGTGGATAGCGTGGTGTTGAAATCTGATTCTGTGATGCTAATGAAGGCCATGTGATGAGAGTTGCAACCACGGCAGCAAAGAAACTTATAGCATTCACTCGCCTCTCATGTTTACCTCACAGTAGTGTTGACAAACTTCTACACAAGACACGTTTGCTTCCACATACCATATATACCGTGTTTTATGACCCGTAGCGGTCATAAAACACGGTATATATGGGAGGAAATCAAGCCTGAACTGAAGAACGGCAGGTTATCTCCAAATTCTTGGATTAAGAGCCCTTCAGGAGCAGTAAAGCCTTCCCCTGAAAAGTGCAGCCTTCCTGAATATGCCTAATTTTTTGGCTTATGTGAGTACATTCTGTTTATACCTTATAGTGGATCAATAAAACAATATGCAGTTACGGAATACTATTGAATACGTTTCTTCCATGGTGGACGAAATGTCTGCTCAATAAAATGTCATAAACCTTATTAACGGACTTGTGGGTGAATAATAACATAGACATATACGCCTTATAAGTAATGTACATGAGTACACAAGATGATTGATCTCGTCCTTACCACTGGTCCACCACCAACTGTAACTTGGTGAACAACCACAAGACAGCAAAACACATGTGCAACACTTAGGTATCTTTGTGTAAATGTTTCGTCAGCTAGTGGCTTTATGAATCCAATACAGAGAATACTTCTGCAGACGATGCAGGACAAATAGTCTGAGATGATCACTCCTGCCTTGATGAGTCTGATGAAGATGGTAGAAGACAGACCTAAAGTAATTTATCACCTCAGACTACTACTACTACTACTACTACTACTTACCCTTCACCATCTCCAGGATCATTCTTGCACATGTGTTTTACTGTCTTGTGGTTATTCACCAAGTTACAGTTGGTGGTGGACTGGTGGTAAGGACGAGATCAATCATCTTTTGTACTCTTGTACATTACTTACAAGGCGTATATGTCTATGTTATTATACACCCACAAGTCTGTCAATAAGACACAATATTTATCACCTCAGACTACTACTTCTACTTACCCTTCACCGTCTCCAGGATTATTCTTTGTACTGGACTGAGAAAGACAATAGCTGATGAAGCGTCTCCACAACAAAGATACCCAAGTGTTGCACATGTGTCTTATTCATCTACTAGTCGGTATTATAAACCGTTACTAGAATACCAGACGAGAGTTAAACCACAGGACGGGAAGTCAATAGCATCTTCAACATAGCTAGTGGTTTGTTACGGAAACCACAGCATGGACAATCACTCGCCTCTAAAGTCTGAGGATAAGACTCGAGAAATGAAGTGAACTGATGAATGATTTAACTCAGATGAATGATTTAACTCATAAATGGTCCACCTTCACTCTACTGTATATGTAGGGTGTTTAATAACTGGTGAGGTAAGCAACTATGTTAGCTTTATGGTGTGGATGCTGCTGAGGCCAGGCTTTGAGATAAGCTTAGGCACAATACAGAGAGGGAGCTCCTTAATCCTGTAGAAGACTTAAGTGCTAAATGAGACTGAGGCCGAGAGAGAGAGAGAGAGAGAGAGAGAGAGAGAGAGAGAGAGAGAGAGAGAGAGAGAGAGAGAGAGAGAGAGAGAGAGAGAGAGAGAGAGAGAGAGAGACTATATTTTTTCATATCTACTTTTTATCATTTATGAAGGAATATTGCCTTCCCTAAAAAGGCATACCTACCTGGAGTTTACCTGGGGTCAACGTCCCCGCGGCCCGGTCTATGACCAGGCCTGTATGCCAATATTAATAATAATAATATTATTATTACTGATGACTCTATAGAAGAGTAGTTGTCAATGATCATTAACACTATATCCAAAACGATGTCAGGTTTAGTGGAATTTATATTATCATATCAAAACAAATGGAACATTAATTATATTTACATTGAAGCAATAACCGCCTTGGGGATAGAGACAATCAGATTAGATCCGAGGAAGAGGGTAGCTCTACTTCCTTGGTTCAGGAACCTTTTACGAGAATTAATACAAAGCAATATTCCAGCTTAGAACGAGTGGCTTGGCATCTGTTTAAAAGTTCTAGTTATCCAACCTATCTTTTATCTTGCGGCTGCGATAATGACATTTATGTGCTCCTCGAAAGTGAGATATTCACAAGGACGCGATAAGTGCAAAGGAGTTACAACGCTTGGGGAATGTGAGGTCAAGTCAGATCCAAGGAAGCCTAACTCCAATTCCTGTGATCAAGAGCATCCGGTTAATAGAGGAAGTTATCATGAAGGATACGGGTAATGAAGTCCTAATTATTATCTTTTATTCAGGAATTAACTTATCTATTTTGTTTTAATATCCAAGCAGTGCACTAATTATCCAGGTAAAGTTATCTAAATTTTAGGAATGAACATCCAGATAGGGACAGTAAGTTCATTACGTACAGGTACACATAAGTACAATTATCATACACAGTTTAACATATGTGTGAATTACCTATTATTATTATAATCAAAAAGAAGCGCTAAGCCACAAGGGCTATACAGCGCTGCATGAATTACCTAGGCTAACCCCCCCCCAAAAAAAAAAAGCCAAAGTTATTTATCTGAGGCGAACAGCATCAGAATATTCAGTTTAAAATTAATTTCTCTACGGAACAGCTTTTCGCTGTATTAATCCCTAAATACCATATCCCGCGTCTCTAAAAATAAACTAATTGATAAAATTTGTAGAGCGAGTCCAATGTATGTGTTTTTGGGGGAAGGTTCACAAAATCCACCCCCCCCCCCCCCCACTCCCAAGCACTTCACTGCACCAATTCTGCCAGTCGCGCAAATCTCGACGATCGTCAGAGCGTCATACGGTCGATTGTTCCACAGCAAAGTACCTCACTTCTCCTTGCTGCCACCCGGAAGGAGGAAGAGGAAAACGTTCTCTACGGCCTGGTGGCAGACGGGTGAGATTAGCGTAGCAGCAGCAACACTGGAGAATGCACCACCGTTACGGAGAGTTGCCGGCTCGCATAATTCATTCAACTTTCGCCTCTCCCCCACCACCACACTCACCACCAACAATCCCCCCTGAACTTTTTAATAGCGAAATACATGACATGTTCAGCGCTGAGCGCGACTACAGTGACATGTCATACACCCAGTAAGTGTTCTGACAGACAAAATACTAACCCATGTGGATAATACGGCCTGGAAGGGGAGGGGTAACATGTGTTATGGTATAAACAACTTCCCCTCCGTTCACACAGCTGGTCCTTCCATACCATTTTCCACGCCCCTTTCCCCTTCCTCGTCATCAGGTTACTGTAACAACCAAACTTACAAACGGTCAAACTCGCTGTATCCGCCTTCGTAAACGATACTAGGACATGAGGTAAAAAAAAAAAAAAAACTACTCAACCATAACTCTACACGAGGTTTCTACAATTACATTATTATTATAATAAAAAAGAAGCGCTAAGCTTTACAATTACAATTACTTTTTACATAATTAAAATTATATTAATAACTTCATTATATAAATAATCATTAATAAAAATTAATATAATTCCAGTAATATCATTAAAATTATATTTGTTTTACTATTACCATCTACATAGGTGACACTTGAGAAGCAAAAGATAAACTGCAGGAAGACGCAAACGATAGACTGATGACCTTATATGAGAGAATGACAAGGAGTTACCTGTACCAGCATCCGGAGGTCATTGCCCCCGCGACCCGGTCCCAGACCAGGCCTAGTTGCTGGCCTTATCAGGATGGTGGTGCCAGCCGTGCCACAGTCAGGCTGATCAGGAACTGACTTGAGGAGCCTGTCTGGTCCCCTCTTGATGACAGCCGGGGGTTGTTGGTAATCCCCCCAACTGAATTCTCTAAGTGTACTCATCACATCCCTGCTTTTCACTGGAGGTATTTTGCACCGTCTGCCAAGCCTCTTGTGTTCATATGTAATTTAAGTATGGAGATTTGGGATCAATCCCTCCAGAATCTTCTCGCCTACGTTCTTAGGGGGTACAGTTCGAGGGACTTGGGTCGTCCCTAGTAAATTTGGAAGCTTTCTACAACAGATGGGAACATAAAAAGTCCGGGCTGAATGGTACTGCCCTTGATACTGGCCATGTAGTCAGAAACTGTAAGGCTGGAGATGATGTCCTGGTAGTCAGTAAATGGGGGGCTGATAGTGCTGTCCTGGGAGACAGTAATGGGGAAGCTGGAGGTGCTGTCCTGGGAAACAGTAATGGTGAAGCTGGAGGTGCTGTCCTGGGAGACAGTAATGGTGAAGCTGGAGATGCTGTCCTGGGAGACAGTAATGGGGAAGCTGGAGATGCTGTCCTGGGAGACAGTAATGGTGAAGCTGGAGATTTTGTCCAGGTAGTCGGGAACTATATGCAGGAAGGAATACATATGAATGACCGCATAGGGGACAGGAGCCATAGTAGGGAAACAAGTGTAGTCAAAGATAAGATAAAACCAATATTGCAAACTAGAAATACCGCAGGAAATAGCAAACAAGAGACTCCACTAGCAATAGTGAGGATATATTACCAAAAACAAATGGTGGGAGCTCCATTGTTGGTGCTAGGGAGGATAGAAGTAAGACAGGGAAACATGCACCAACAGGGAATACAGTCACAGAAACCCAAGGCAAACGGAAACCAAGCCTGTGCACATACTATGCACTCGGTATCTGCTGGCATGGGAAATCTGGAAAAACAGATGGGACGTGCAACTATGACCACCCTAGGAAATGCCATGCCCATATGACAACAGGAAAATGCAAACTCCCTTCCTGTAAGCTTTTTCACCCTGAACTGTGTACCTCTTCAGTACAGGAAAGACTGTGCTATAACTTAAATTGCCAGGCATACCATCTAAAGGGGACAAAAAGATACAAAACATCCAGGCCATGGGAAAACCTGGGTAGCCACAGCCACTCAAGAGGGAGAGGTTTTTTAGTGCCAGGAAGGAAAAAAAACTGGCAGGAAATGGCAGAAATCGTACACCAAATCCAGTCATTCCTGGAGTGGAACCACAGTCGATGGCCTCCACTCCAAACCAACAGATACAGATACTAATGCCGGAAAAAAAATCCCCCCCCAGTACCAACAATACCACCAGTCCGATAACATTCTTCTTTGCAAATATACAGGGTCTAAAGCCAGCAACAAACAACAAAATACCTTTCATCCGTGGACTGCTTGCAGAGGCAAAGGCAATGTTCGCGGCTTTCACTGAGACCCACATAAAGGATCACTTAGACAACGAAATATGGATCCCAGGTTACAACCTATACAGATGTGACAGAGTGAACAGGCAAAAGGGGGGGGTTGGCCTGTACATTGCAGAGTCACTTGTTTGCACAGAACTGCTAAATGCCTCAAATGATGTAGTGGAAGTTTTAGCAGTAAAGGTCGAGAACCCAAACCTAGTCATTGTGATAGTCTACAAGCCTCCGGATGCAACATCCCAGCAATTCCAGGAACAGCTGTTAAAAATTGACCACTGTCTGGAAAACCTTCCAGCTCCTGCACCCAACATCTTGCTCCTGGGGGATTTCAACTTAAGGCACCTAAAATGGAGGAATATAGCAAATAATATTGTTGCAGTAATAACACCAGGAGGCAGCTCTGATGAAAACTCACACTCACGCGAGCTTTTAAATCTCTGCACAAAATTCAATTTAAACCAGCAAATAATAGAGCCTACTAGACTGGAGAATACACTAGACCTCATCTTCACTAACAATGATGATCTGATAAGAAATATCACCATATCAAAAACAATATACTCAGATCACAACATAATTGAGGTTCAGTCATGTATGCGCGGAGCCCCAGACCGACATAATGAGATTAGTCACGAGGGAGCATTCACCAAATTCAACTTCAATAACAAAAACATAAAGTGGGACCAAGTAAACCAAGTCCTAACCGATATAAGCTGGAAGATATACTAAGCAACACAGACCCCAACTTATGCCTAGAACAGATTAACTCGGTAGCACTCGATGTATGCACAAGGCTTATTCCTCTAAGAAAAAGGAGGAGTAGATGTAAAACAGAAAGAGACAGGCGCTCCCTTTACAGGCGACGGAAAAGAATAACAGAGCGGCTAAAAGAGGTCAATATATCTGAAATGCGTAGGGAGACACTGGTCAGAGAAATAGCAAGCATCGAACTTAAGCTAAAAGAATCCTTTAGGAGTCAGGAATCGCGGGAAGAACTAAAAGCCATAAATGAAATCGAAAGAAACCCAAAGTATTTCTTCTCCTATGCCAAATCAAAATCGAGAACAACGTCCAGTATTGGGCCCCTACTTAAACAAGATGGGTCCTACACAGATGACAACAAGGAAATGAGTGAGCTACTCAAGTCCCAATATGACTCAGTTTTTAGCAAGCCGCTAACCAGACTGAGAGTCGAAGATCAAAATGAATTTTTTATGAGAGCCACAAAATTTGATTAACACAAGCCTATCCGATGTTATCCTGACGCCAAATGACTTCGAACAGGCGATAAATGACATGCCCATGCACTCTGCCCCAGGGCCAGACTCATGGAACTCTGTGTTCATCAAGAACTGCAAGAAGCCCCTATCACGAGCCTTTTCCATCCTATGGAGAGGGAGCATGGACACGGGGGTCGTCCCACAGTTACTAAAAACAACAGACATAGCCCCACTCCACAAAGGGGGCAGTAAAGCAACAGCAAAGAACTACAGACCAATAGCACTAACATCCCATATCATAAAAATCTTTGAAAGGGTCCTAAGAAGCAAGATCACCACGCATCTAGAAACCCATCAGTTACACAACCCAGGGCAACATGGGTTTAGAACAGGTCGCTCCTGTCTGTCTCAACTATTGGACCACTACGACAAGGTCCTAAATGCACTAGAAGACAAAAAGAATGCAGATGTAATATATACAGACTTTGCAAAAGCCTTCGACAAGTGTGACCATGGCGTAATAGCGCACAAAATGCGTGCTAAAGGAATAACAGGAAAAGTCGGTCGATGGATCTATAATTTCCTCACTAACAGAACACAGAGAGTAGTCGTCAACAGAGTAAAGTCCGAGGCAGCTACGGTGAAAAGCTCTGTTCCACAAGGCACAGTACTCGCTCCCATCTTGTTCCTCATCCTTATATCCGACATAGACAAGGATGTCAGCCACAGCACCGTGTCTTCCTTTGCAGATGACACCCGAATCTGCATGACAGTGTCTTCCATTGCAGACACTGCAAAGCTCCAGGCAGACATCAACCAAATCTTTCAGTGGGCTGCAGAAAACAATATGAAGTTCAACGATGAGAAATTTCAATTACTCAGATATGGTAAACATGAGGAAATTAAATCTTCATCAGAGTACAAAACAAATTCTGGCCACAAAATAGAGCGAAACACCAACGTCAAAGACCTGGGAGTGATCATGTCGGAGGATCTCACCTTCAAGGACCATAACATTGTATCAATCGCATCTGCTAGAAAAATGACAGGATGGATAATGAGAACCTTCAAAACTAGGGAGGCCAAGCCCATGATGACACTCTTCAGGTCACTTGTTCTATCTAGGCTGGAATATTGCTGCACACTAACAGCACCTTTCAAGGCAGGTGAAATTGCCGACCTAGAAAATGTACAGAGAACTTTCACGGCGCGCATAACGGAGATAAAACACCTCAATTATTGGGAGCGCTTGAGGTTCCTAAACCTGTATTCCCTGGAACGCAGGAGGGAGAGATACATGATTATATACACCTGGAAAATCCTAGAGGGACTAGTACCGAACTTGCACACGAAAATCACCCACTACGAAAGCAAAAGACTTGGCAGACGATGCACCATCCCCCCAATGAAAAGCAGGGGTGTCACTAGCACGTTAAGAGACCATACAATAAGTGTCAGGGGCCCGAGACTGTTCAACTGCCTCCCAGCACACATAAGGGGGATTACCAACAGACCCCTGGCAGTCTTCAAGCTGGCACTGGACAAGCACCTAAAGTCAGTTCCGGATCAGCCGGGCTGTGGCTCGTATGTTGGTTTGCGTGCAGCCAGCAGCAACAGCCTGGTTGATCAGGCTCTGATCCACCAGGAGGCCTGGTCTCAGACCGGGCCGCGGGGGCGTTGACCCCCGGAACTCTCTCCAGGTAAACTCCAGGTATGAGCTGTGAAGGTTCTCTGTACATTTTCCAGTTCTGCAATTTCGCCTGCCTTGAAGGGGGCTGTTAGTACACAGCCATATTTTACCCTGGAGAGAACGTATGACCTGAAGTGTATCATTGGCTTTGTATCTCTTGTTCTAAAAGTTCTAGTTAGGCACCTTGTCATTTTCCTCGCAGTTTCAATAACAATGCTGTTGTGCTTCTTGAACGTGAGATCTTCTGACATCACTTTCTCTACTGACTGGTACTAGTCTGTCTTATACTCCCATCCTATTTTTATTTCCTCAATCTTTCCATAACGTAGTAAGCGATATTTCTCTTCAGTAAACATCATATCGTCGTCAGTAACCCAGACTTGGCTGATGTTAGCTTGGATGCAGGTGCAAACTAAATTAAAGGGCCAGGTTCAATCTATAGGTTACCTGTAGATACTTCAGATCACCGCCCCCGCGGTCCGTTCCCAGACCAGTCTTCCTGGTTGCTGGCCTTATCGATCAGACTGTTGGTGCCCGCCGCACGTAATCAAATGCATGCACCACAGACTGGCTGATCAAGCACTGATTTGAAGAATTTATCGAGTTCCCTCTTGAAGAAAGCCAGGAGTCTGTTGGTAATCCCCCCCCCCCATTATACAGTACATGCACTCTGAAGAATGGATGGGGATGCTGCATCTGAACAGTGATGTCAGCACACTTCTAGCAAGACAGTGACTGAATGACCTATTTTAGGTCACCCTGCCTCGGTGAGTGATGGCTGAGGTAAAAATGATAATAATAATTTAAATTGTGAAACATATATTGTATGCCAAATGTGCTGCAGACATTGGCTCAGTATATCAATAAAGATATAGTGTACTTAAGAGTAATTATAAGATCATTCTAGTATTCAAAATATACATCTAATTGGAATTATGATGAATCAGAGTAAAGTACTGGAAAATATTTGCATATTTACTCTCCAGTAGTGAGTGAAATGAATTATAATTTACTCAGATTTGGCTATTTCAACTTTTTTTCCTAGAATAGACCTCGATGCTGGTGAGGGGTCTTGATCCAAGTAATTGGAGCTGTTTCCCGCTTCCTTGGATGGAACCGGGTTGTCTCCCACTCCTCTATAGGTCTGGCTCTTCGCTATGGAAATAATAATGATAATAATCTACACTAATAGTCACAGACTCGTCGCAGCTTACATGATGGAATTTTTTTTATAGCATAATTGAATACATCTGCCCATAGTACTGAATGTAACTAGGGCTTTGTAAAGGTAATAAATTTTATGCACAGCCTGGTTAATTAGGCAAGCACCAGACAAGCTCGCCCCTGGATCGAGTTGCGAGTTGGGAAAACTCTCGAAAGCTTTCAAAGGCAAAGGTATGCATGAAGGGTGTTGAAAAGTCGAGGTCAAGGAGACACGGGAGGTCTGAAGAAACTGATTAGCCATAAGATGTATTTCTTTAGTCTTAAGGTGGTTGAAAAGTGGAATGACTTAGATGAGGTAGTGGTGGATGCAAACTCAATATAGCTTCAAGAGTAGATATGTTAAGACCCAAGAGGACAGAAGTCAGTGATGCAGAGCAAGGTAGTTTTGAAGGCGGGGCCAGAAGCTATATCTCCACCCCCGCAATCACCAGTCAGTGACATTACACACACACACACACAAGTGCATACAAACATTTGCAACAATTACTACAGAAAAAATAGTGGTGAAAATTGTAGAGAGGATTGGTAAATTAGAGCACGTCCGCCCCATAAATACAGGCGGATACGGAGGTGGCTCTGGCCGTATTATTAGGCCCTCACCGATGGCTTAAGAGGGTCAGGTCGGATACTGCAGCTCTTTATTTCCACAACCCTTGACTGACAGCCTGATTATTTATGCTGTTGCTACACATCACCTGCATTGTTGATTATCAGGCCCCGCCACCCTGGTCACGAAACTCCATTGTTATGATCACAGCACAAGTGTACAACCCTGGTGTTGTGACATTCCAACACTGGGGAGTTCGTGTATTAACAGAGGGCCAGGAGCTGAGACTGGACCTCTGCTCTGTATCCACAAGAATGCTAAAAGATGAATCTACTCATGGCCATGGACCAGACCATGACCAGAAACTAATTATAGAACACTACCGAGAGCCACTGACTACATTAGTCTATATTATTAATAATTGGTAGATGTAGTATAAAAATAATTGGTACCTGTAGCACACAAAAAAAGGGAGAAAAGACATGTAGGAAAGACTAAAGGAACTGATCTTCATGACCTGAGAAGAGAGAAGTATTAATGAGCATAATATAACGACGTATAAGATACTTAAGAGGACTCAGGAGAAGGGATGAGACTGAAATAAGAGGGGATGGTAGGGGAGGCAAAAGGACAAAGACGGAAGCTAAAATCACAATGACTCACATGGAATGTAAAAAAAAACAAATACTTCAGTCTCTGGGTTTTAGTAAAGCGGGATGAGCTGAATAAAGTGGCAGAAGAAAACTTCATACACAGTTTCAGAAGTATTTATAACCGAACCCAAGAAGCCAGAACCCAGTAACGTCACCATATGAAGATCAAGAGTACGTACATATTCAGAAATTTCAACTTGACTTGACCCTTGCAATCACAGCTAGGCGAATACATACCACACATTATTATTATTACATTCAATACCCCTGGCTGCCTTCAAGAGAGAGCTGGACAGATACCTAAAGTCAGTGCCGGATCAGCCGGGCTGTGGCTCGTACGTTGGACTGCGTGCGGCCAGCAGTAACAGCCTAGTTGATCAGGCCCTGATCCATCGGGAGGCCTGGTCATGGACCGGGCCGCGGGGGCGTTGATCCCCGGAATAACCTCCAGGTAAGGAAAGCGCTAAACGTCAAAGGCTCATACAGCTGCTGGTGGAATGGGAGGTAATCATGTTCTATTCAAGGAAAGATAGGGTTCGATTCCTTGGATCAAGAGCCTCTCACCGGCATCAAGCACCCCCCCCCCTAACGAGAGGAAGACACCACACAATAAATGGACCTACTAGTCTCCCGTCCCGTCCACCTCCAGCCACCATCCAATATTATCAAGTGTATCTTGAAAAACGGTTCTCAACATTTCCACGGACTTTTGCACTTCTCCCGTGTTCACGCATTTTTCATTTCCACGGACTTTTGAACTTCTCCAGTGTTCACGCATTTTTCTTCCTGCTGAGTCCCCTTGGTCTACACTTCTATTGTCATCACTTCCTTCTTGGTTTCCGGCTCTTTTTAGTCTACAGTTCTTTTGTCACCAGTTCCTTCCTGGTTGCCAGTTCTTTGGTCACTAGTTCCCCTGGATCTTCTTTGGTCTCTAGTCCCCATTTGATCTCCGAGTTCTTTGGTCATCAGTCACCTCCTCTTGGGTGACAAAAGAGGACTGGGGGAAAAAAAAGACAAGTAGAGGTGGAGAAAACAGGGAGACGAGAGGAAAGAAAGATTAGTACGTGAAGACCAACAATCTCCTGCCTCAAGACCCCCACTGGAGATCTGCCTCTGATATAAGACCTCACCAACAGTGTGTGTGTGTGTGTGTGTGTGTGTGTGTGTGTGTGTGTGTGTGTGTGTGTGTGTGTGTGTGTGTGTGTGTGTGTGTGTGTGTGAGTGTGTGTGTGTGTGTGTGTGTGTGTGTGTGTGTGTGTGTGTGTGTGTGTGTGTGTGTGTGTGTGTGTGTGTGTGTGTGTGTGTGTGTGATTACCTCTTTGTAATTTCACAATGACGTGAAAACGATAGAAAAGCAACAATTAAACAAAAACAAAGCACCAGTGTCGTTACGACAAGGAGTTCATCTGGAACGAGCAACGTATGTGCGATGTTATAACCGGGCAGCGGGGGCGATGACCCTTGGAATCAACACTTGGTACACAACAGGTGTATACACAAAGATGTTATCACTTGATCTTAAGTGACATTCCCAAGAAAACTAACGACTCTACACCCATAACTGGTTCATGTTGTATACGGAAAATTGGCAGATGCAGTTTAATGTGGCCCAATGGGAGATTATATATATAAGGTACAAAGAATGATAATAAAATTTCAGGCCAAAGAGAATTATTCTCAGGAAATCCTAATAATTTAGATGCATGCTGAATTTATACGTTTCTCTGTGTTGAAAGGAACTGTTAGTGTATATATACTTTGATTTGTACACACTGACATACTGAACTGATAGAGCCTCTGATTATTTGTTCTGTTATCTGTTAAGTGGTTTTTGGGGATTATCTTCCCCAAGGGCCGGTTTCCCTTTAAGCTTCGTTCGTCCAGCGAGATGAGTCCTCGTAGTCTCAGTCTCGCCTCATAGCTCGACTAGTTTCAGATCGAGATATTGGAGAATACCTAAACATTATCAGCGTGGTTCGAGATTTTGAAGAATTCCTCAGCATTTTCAGAATGGTTGTGTGTTTTACTTGATGATCGCATTACTGCGTGCGGCCAGCAGTAACAGCCTAGTTGATCAGGCCCTGATCCATCGGGAGGCCTGGTCATGGACCGGGCCGCGGGGGCGTTGATCCCCGGAATAACCTCCAGGTAACCTCCAGGTATATATACTGTTCGTACATATATATGGTGAATAGCTACTCTAATGAGTGTCTTGAAGCACTAAGTAAAGATTTCTTAACTGTGTCCCTCTCTGTCAGCCAAACGTGGTCATGAATAATGAATTTAAACATCTCAATAAGGCTGAGCTTTTTTCCTCTCTACTTCCTCCCATTCCCACTCCGCCTTTCCCTCTCACTCTCCCTCAGTCTCTCCCGCTACCACTTTCACTCCCAAAATAAACAAGTGACAACTCTAGGTAGCAGACAAGGGCCAGGGCCAGGCTGTAGGCCTACCCACCAACCGGCATCCTTTCATGGGCTTACCATGTTGCTAGCAGTGCTGAGAGAGAGAGAGAGAGAGAGAGAGAGAGAGAGAGAGAGAGAGAGAGAGAGAGAGAGAGAGAGAGAGAGAGAGAGAGAGAGAGAGAGAGAGAGAGAGAGAGAGAGAGAGAAAGAGAGAGAGAGAGACAGAGACAGAGACAGACAGACAGAGAAAGAGAGAGACAGAGATAGAGAGACGGAGGGAGAGAATGACCAGACACTGCTGCACACACACACCAATGGCCCCATCTACCCTGTAGTGATAGGGTGAGATAAAACTCTGGCAGGACAAAATCGAAACCGCTGATGATGGGAGATAACTGAGAAGTGGACGGCGAGGATGAAAACCTGCAGAGCAAATATGATAATAAAGAAATTAATGAAAAACTTCTTGACCCACCATGTCAAAGACACATCAATGAGAGGTGAGGAGACATTAAGAGTGAACAATCATGAGTGAAAGATGAAGAGAACCATTAGGAGCGAACAATCTTTCGGTTCCAAATTGGCTGTGAGAGACAAAGTGTAAATCAAGGTTGTAGAAGGAAGGAGCACATATGAAAGCTAAGCAGATAAACGAGGAATTAAACAGAAGATTTAAGGGAGGTTATACAGAGAGGGAGATGAGAGCAGGAAACAAGAATGCACATCAGGAACCAGGGAAAATCAGCACAAGAGAGACCAGAGACAATATCTCTATGGGTAAGGAGAGAAAGAATGCAGTCATTGTGTGAGTAAAGTGCTCTCAATATCCTGCTAGCCACAGCACACATTCTACAAAACTAAGAAGTTGCTAATATGGATCTTATAGTCAAGCAGGGAATGGACAGGCGGCACTGAACTACGGGTTAATATCTCTTAAGTATATACATAATATCCGAAGTTCTGGAGAAGATAGCCAGGAAGTATGTGTTGCAACACTGAAAGTGGAGAGACTTTTAAGTAGAGATAACCAGCGTGGTGTCAAGGATTATGTGGAGGTTACCTGGAAATGGTTTTGTGAGTCAATGCCCCCGCGGCCCGAGCACAGACCAGGTCTCCTGATGGATGGCCTGATTAACCAAACTGTTGATGCTTGTCACGCACAGTCCGACATATGCACCACAGCCCGGCTGACCCGGAAGTGACTTCAAGGACTTACCAAGTTCCCTCTTGAAGACATCCAGGGGTCTGTTGGTAATTTATTTACCTTATGAATGGAAAAAGGGAGTTGAAAACTCTTGAACATCTTACACTTACTGGTTTCTTAGTGTACTCATGGCACCCCTGCTTTTTACTGGGTGCCGGATCAGCCGGGCTGTGGCTCGTACGTCGGACTGCGTGCGGCCAGCAGTAACAGCCTAGTTGATCAGGCCCTGATCCATCGGGAGGCCTGGTCATGGGCCGGGCCGCGGGGGCGTTGATCCCCGGAATAACCTCCAGGTAACCTCCAGGTAACCACTCTTAGTGTATTCATGGCATCCTTGCTTTTTACTGGGTGTACTCTTAGTGTACTCATGGCACCCTTGCTTTTTACTGAGTGTACTCTTAGTGTATTCATGGCACCCTTGCTTTTTACTGGGTGTACTCTTAGTGTATTCATGGCACCCTTGTTTTTTACTGGGTGTTTACCTGGAGTTTACCTGGAGAGAGTTCCGGGGGTCAACGCCCCCGCGGCCCGGTCTGTGACCAGGCCTCCTGATGGATCAGAGCCTGATCAACCAGGCTGTTGCTGCTGGCTGCACGCAAACCAACGTACGAGCCACAGCCCGGCTGGTCAGGAACCGACTTTAGGTGCTTGTCCAGTGCCAGCTTGAAGACTGCCAGGGGTCTGTTGGTAATCCCCCTTATGTATGCTGGGAGGCAGTTGAACAGTCTCGGGCCCCTGACACTTATTGTATGGTCTCTTAACGTGCTAGTGACACCCCTGCTTTTCATTGGGGGGATGTTGCATCGTCTGCCAAGTCTTTTGCTTTCGTAGTGAGTGATTTTCGTGTGCAAGTTCGGTACTAGTCCCTCTAGGATTTTCCAGGTGTATATAATCATGTATCTCTCCCGCCTGCTTTCCAGGGAATACAGGTTCAGGAACCTCAAGCGCTCCCAGTAATTGAGGTGTTTTATCTCCGTTATGCGCGCCGTGAAGGTTCTCTGTACATTTTCTAGGTCAGCAATTTCACCTGCCTTGAAAGGTGCTGTTAGTGTGCAGCAATATTCCAGCCTAGATAGAACAAGTGACCTGAAGAGTGTCATCATGGGCTTGGCATCCCTCGTTTTGAAGGTTCTCATTATCCATCCTGTCATTTTTCTAGCAGATGCGATCGATACAATGTTATGGTCCTTGAAGGTGAGATCCTCCGACATGATCACTCCCAGGTCTTTGACGTTGGTGTTTCGCTCTATTTTGTGGCCAGAATTTGTTTTGTACTCTGATGAAGATTTAATTTCCTCGTGTTTACCATATCTGAGTAATTGAAATTTCTCATCGTTGAACTTCATATTGTTTTCTGCAGCCCACTGAAAGATTTGGTTGATGTCCGCCTGGAGCCTTGCAGTGTCTGCAATGGAAGACACTGCCATGCAAATTCGGGTGTCATCTGCAAAGGAAGACACGGTGCTGTGGCTGACATCCTTGTCTATGTCAGATATGAGGATGAGGAACAAGATGGGAGCGAGTACTGTGCCTTGTGGAACAGAGCTTTTCACCGTGCCTGCCTCGGACTTTACTCTGTTGACTACTACTCTCTGTGTTCTGTTAGTGAGGAAATTATAGATCCATCGACCGACTTTTCCTGTTATTCCTTTAGCACGCATTTTGTGCGCTATTACGCCATGGTCACACTTGTCGAAGGCTTTTGCAAAGTCTGTATATATTACATCTGCATTCTTTTTGTCTTCTAGTGCATTTAGGACCTTGTCGTAG
This sequence comes from Cherax quadricarinatus, assembly GCF_038502225.1. NCBI lineage: Eukaryota > Metazoa > Arthropoda > Malacostraca > Decapoda > Parastacidae > Cherax > Cherax quadricarinatus. The sequence goes on from NC_091298.1 coordinate 56,692,647, forward strand.
TGATCCAATAGTTGAGACAGACAGGAGCGACCTGTTCTAAACCCATGTTGCCCTGGGTTGTGTAACTGATGGGTTTCTAGATGGGTGGTGATCTTGCTTCTTAGGACTCTTTCAAAGATTTTTATGATATGGGATGTTAGTGCTATCGGTCTGTAGTTCTTTGCTGTTGCTTTACTGCCCCCTTTATGGAGTGGGGCTATGTCTGTTGTTTTTAGTAACTGTGGGACGACCCCCGTGTCCATGCTCCCTCTCCATAGGATGGTAAAGGCTCGTGATAGGAGCTTCTTGCAGTTCTTGATGAACACGGAGTTCCATGAGTCTGGCCCTGGGGCAGAGTGCATGGGTATGTCATTTATCGCCTGTTCGAAGTCATTTGGCGTCAGGATAACATCAGATAGGCTTGTGTTAACCAAATTCTGTGGCTCTCTCATAAAAAATTCATTTTGATCTTCGACTCTCAGTCTGGTTAGTGGCTTGCTAAAAACTGAGTCATATTGGGACTTGAGTAGCTCACTCATTTCCTTGCTGTCATCTGTGTAGGACCCATCTTGTTTAAGTAAGGGCCCAATACTGGACGTTGTTCTCGACTTTGATTTGGCATAGGAGAAGAAATACTTTGGGTTTCTTTCGATTTCATTTATGGCTTTTAGTTCTTCCCGCGATTCCTGACTCCTATAAGATTCCTTTAGCTTAAGTTCGATGTTTGCTATTTCTCTGACCAGTGTCTCCCTACGCATTTCAGATAGATTGACCTCTTTTAGCCGTTCTGTTATTCTTTTCCGTCGCCTGTAAAGAAAGCGCCTGTCTCTTTCTATTTTACATCTACTCCTCCTTTTTCTTAGAGGAATAAGTCTTGTGCATACATCGAGTGCCACCAAGTTAATCTGTTCTAGGCATAAGTTGAGGTCTGTGTTGCTTAGTATATCTTCCCAGCTTATATCGGTTAGGACTTGGTTTACTTGTACGTGTACTCTTAGTGTATTCATGGCACCCTTGCTTTTTCCTGGGTGTACTCTTAGTGTACTCATGGCACCCTTGCTTTTTACTGGGTTTTCTCTTAGTGTGTTCATGGCACCCCTGCTTTTACTGGGTTCTCTCTTAGTGTGTTCATGGCACCCCTGCTTTTACTGGGTTCTCTCTTAGTGTGTTCATGGCACCCCTGCTTTTTACTAGGTTCTCTCTTACTATATTCATGGCACCCCTGCTTTTTACTGGGTTTTCTCTTAGTGTATTTATGGCACTCCTGCTTTTTACTGGGGGAATTTTACCTCGTCCGTCAAGCCTTTCATTTTCATCCAGTGATTTATGTAGAGACAGAATTTTCCAGGAGTAAATTAAAATGCATCTTTCTCGCCTACATTTCTTGGATTACAGATAAGAGGGACTTAAAACGTTCCCAATATTTTAGATGCTTGACTGCATTTATAAGATCATTGAAGCGCTACATTCGTATGGGTAATGCCTAGGAATAGAAAGTGTTGTCATGCGAACCTGCTGAGTTACAGAAATACGGCATGAGACATGGATGTATAAAATATTGGAGGACTGCAGGAAAGCATCTGACCTAGTCCACCAGCAGAGACTCATTTATCAACTAGAAGATCAGGAGGCAGTGATAGCAAACACTATTATTATTATTATTATTATTATTATTATTATTAGCAGCAGCAAAAGCGCTAAATCCGTAGAGGTTGTACAGTACCTAGAGAATGGATACCAATCAAACCTGACTGGCATCCATCGTCTAGGCACAATTGCTTCACTTGAAGCAACGCGTCTCCCTTGACGGGATGACGAATGAAAAAAATGTTCAAATTTGAACATATGAAGTTTTTCTATGTCATCTAGTTGCCAGATGTATCGAAGCTTTTTTAATATATATACACACTGCGGGAGGCGAACACCAACAGTCTTATCAATCAGGCCCTCAGCTGGAAGTGTGTTCTGGGATACGGTGGCAGGCACGGTGACTCCTAGGAAGCGACTACGGGTAATTTACAGACAAGCCGAGACAACACTCTAGATGAGTCTATCTTTTGCTACCTGGAGGGTATTCCAAGGATCAACGGCCCCACGGCCCGGTCCACGACCAGGCCTCCCGGTGGATCAGGGCCTGATCAACCGAGCTGTTACTGTTGGTAGCACGTAGTCCAACGTACGAACCACAGCTAGGGTGATCCGACACTGACTTCAGGTATCTGTCCAGCTCCCTCTTGAAGACAATCAGGGGTCTATTGGTAATGCCCCTTATGGCTGGTGGGAAGCCGTTGAACAGTCTTGGGTCCCGGACACTTATTGTGTTTTCTCTTAGTGTACCAGTGGCGCCCCTACTTTTCACTGGGGGTATGTTGCATCGCCTGCCAAGTCTTTTGCTTTCGTAGGGAGTGATTTCTGTGTGCATATTAGGGACCAGTCCCTCTAGGATTTTCCAGGTGTAGATCATGATGTATCTCTCTCTCCTGCGCTCTAGTGAGTACAAGTCAAGTGCTTCCAGGCGCTCCCAGTATGGGGATGTTAATGTACAGAAGTATTCCAGCCTAGAGAGAACAAGTGATTTAAAAAGGATCATCAATGGTTTGGCATCTCTTGTCTTTAATGTTCTCATTATCCATCCTATCAGTTTCCTCGCAGATGTGATAGTGGCATTGTAATCCTTGAAGGTGAGGTCTTTGGACATTACCACTCCCAGGTCCTTCACATTACTTTTCCGCTCAATTGTTTGATTATTTTGTAGTATACTCAGTTCTAGTTATCATTTCCTCCAGTTTTCCATAACTGAGTAGTTGGAATTTGTCTTCATTGAACATCATATTGTTCTCTGTTGCCCACTGGAAAACTTGGTTTATATCTTCTTGGAGATTGGCGTGTCCTCAGTGGATGACACTCATGCAGATCCTAGTATCATCTGTAAAGGATGATACAGTGCTATGGTTTACAACTCTGTCTATGTCTGATAGGATATGTCTGTTCTTGATGGCCCTCGAGATAAGAGTCGGTAGATGTAGAAGAAGATGGTGAAGCTTGACTGAGTTTATTCCTACTACAAGTCTAATGATGTACACACATTCCCGTGACTTCGACGATACATCTTCCACAACGTTGACGCTACAACTCATAAGGAGTTACGTCGGAAATTTATTTAAGTGTTCAGGTTCACTCACGTTCTCGGCTAACCAAGTCAGATAAATAAACTCAGAAAAACAAAACACTAGGTTACTAAATCTACAGAGGGATGTCACATTAAAACATGCCACGTTTAGAATAAGCGGAGTGTCACGATAAAGCTCTCACTGAGAAGTCACAGTAATTTCTACCTTCATGAAATATGTAGCTAAACTGAAGTAACCCAAGGCAGATAGGAATGCGTACATGGACTGGATGTGGCAGCTGTTGGTTAATGGTGTTTAAAGCCTATCGACTACACAAGAGCCGTTAAGTAACCTGTACACCACCAGTCAAAAATAATTTAATCCTTAAAATAGAGAATAAAGTTAACTCTCAGTGTATAACACTAAGAGATACACACCACTGTATATATCTTTGTAGGTGAAGCAATTTCTCTCATCACAGCCACCGAATAAAAAGAAAATGTCAAAGAAAAGAACTGAAACCCTAAAGAATAGAGGAGGCAAACGTTAGGTAACTAGCCTGGAAAAGTAAGAATCACCTCCACAGATGGCGTTCCTTGTAGTCTCTCCTGGCCAAGTCAAAAACCAACAACTGTTACACCAGTCACACAACATTAGGACCACGGGTGTTGACACTTCTCTCACTGAGCCAATGGCGCCCCTGCTTTTCACATCGCCTATTGTACACTTCCAAATTTCTCACTCCAGTACACTGTTAGGTACGTAATGTGTATATCTGTGACTGGGCCCTCACGTATATCTCATGTGTATATTATCAAGAATCTCTATTCTTCCCCTGAGAGAGGAGGATGCACTACGGCAAGACATTAATTAAAGGAATAAAATCTAACGCCCAAGGAAAAGAGGGCTAAAGGAAAGGGACAAAAGGAGACAGACGGAAATTTGGAGTACAAATGAGCCACAGGGGCGATGGGAAACACTTCTTTAGTTTTAGGATGGTAAAGAAGAGCAACGAGTTAGATGGGGAAAGGATGGAGGGAAACTTTATATAGTCAGGATTAGATACGGCAAGACCTAGGAAAACATGATTGAGCGATACCAGTAAATATAGTTCAAGAGGCTTATCAGGAGCCATAAACTGCCCCCCGGAAGCACATTAGTCAGTACGTGCACGCGCATATAAAAAACACCACCAGGCCAAGTGTATCTCACACACACACACACACACACACACACACACACACACACACACACACACACACAAGGGATATTAGTTCTAACAGGGGCAGGAATGACGCTTTAAAGTCGATGAAGATTTTAACACACACACACACACACACACACACACAGTGTGTGTGTGTGTGTGTGTGAAGAGGCGGGGCCAGGAGCTTGGACTCGACAGCTGCAACCTCAACTAGGTGAGTACACACACACACACACACACACACACACACACACACACACACACACACACACACACACACACACGTACACACTGGCAAATATGCAGGACAAATTCTGAGCATGTAGCACAAGCGTGAAGCCCTAATCTAGCAAAACAAACAGGAACTAAAGAAAGTAAGAAGATTAACTACCAGGCTGAAGCGAGGTATAAAAATTATGGAGAAAGTTGGCCTCACGTCTCTGGAAGAGTGTAGAACAAGACGAGGCATGGTTACGACCAATTCCAGAAAAATAAAACATGGTGGGAACATGGAAGTTGAACACTAAGCTGAATCATACAAAACTAAGGATATTCCTTCGGTTTTAGGGTGATAGGGAACTGGAGATGTTGAGCATGTTGTAGAGTCATGAGTTTCGAATCTTTCTACTCCCAGAACCTAGCTATGGGCCAGGCTCATCAGGTAGTAACGTACTTAACATAGGTTATTTGTTTTTAATTAGCTGAGATCATAAAAGATTTTAGCCTGTAAACTGAATGACGGGGAAAAAATGGAATGAAGTAAGGGAGGTTACCTGGAGGTTATTCCGGGGATCAACGCCCCCGCGGCCCGGTCCATGACCAGGCCTCCCGATGGATCAGGGCCTGATCAACTAGGCTGTTACTGCTGGCCGCACGCAGTCCAACGTACGAGCCACAGCCCGGCTGATCCGGCACTGACTTTAGGTATCTGTCCAGCTCTCTCTTGAAGGCAGCCAGGGGTTTATTGGCAATTCCCCTAATACTTGATGGGAGGCTGTTGAACAGTTTTGGGCCCCGGACACTTATGGTGTTTTCTCTTAGTGTACCAATGGCGCCCCTACTTTTTATTGGGGGCATTTTGCATCGCCTGCCCAGTCTTTTACTTTCGTAGGGAGTGATTTCTGTGTGCAGATTTGGGACCATTCCTTCCAAGATTTTCCAAGTGTAGATTATGATATATCTCTCCCTCCTGCGTTCCAACGAGTACAAGTCAAGTGCTTCCAAGCGTTCCCAGTAGTTAAGGTGCTTGACAGAACTTATACGTGCAGTAAAGGATCTCTGTACACTCTCTAGATCTGCGATTTCACCTGCTTTGAATGGAGATGTTAATGTACAGCAGTATTCCAGCCTAGAGAGAACAAGTGATTTGAAAAGGATCATCATGGGCTTGGCATCTCTCGTTTTGAAAGTTCTCATTATCCATCCTATCATTTTCTTTGCACGTGCGATCGTGGCACTGTTGTGATCCTTGAAAGTGAGATCCTCAGACATTACTACTCCCAGGACACATTAGATACTATGTATAACCATTTCTGGATGAGACATCAAGCACATTAACAGAAAATTATGATACGGGGCCAAAGGTTGGAGCTCAACAGTTACAAACTCAATTAGTTGAATACGGCTATGTAAATAAATGCATACGTGGAAAAGAACACGAAGATGATAAACCAAAGAATGTTACACTAAGTAGTAAGGCATAACAGGTCTAAACACCTGTTAACCTTGCCCTACACGGCCAGAGACCTAGGTTTCCTCCTTTCTACCAACATCTATACACTTATTACTGTCCAACTAAAGTCACAATACCATGACTGGAACAATTCACAACAAATCTACAGTTTGGAAAGAAAAGTCAAGAGGTCGCAAGGAGAGAGAGAAGGAAAGAAAGCCAGAAGACACATCAGGTGAAGAGGTGAGGAGAAAGCCCAAGGTCAGACGTAGTCACGTGTGAGTGACTCAGAGTTCAGCACGAGTAAGCCAGAGGCGGGTGCTGCCATGGTCCACCATGGTGCTGTCCACCAGCTATCACGCCTTCACCTGTCTTGATACCCACACACTCACTCATCTTATAACAAAGGGTTTCTCTCACAGACAAGCTAACACACCACGTGTGCCGTGAAGACTGGACCATTTTACAATACACAGAAAAAAAGCTATACTTACTATATACCCATTATTGATAAGTATGCACAGCATTTCCGGCTTATGTGCGTTTAACTGACTTGTACCTTACGTATAATGATTTGAAATAAAATTATTATTACAGGTATTATTTATACAGTAAATCTCTGTAAAATTACTAAATAACGTAGCACAATACAAACCTGGCCCAAGGCCAGGGAATATAAAACTCTTGAAAATCATCAAAGGTATATCAAAAGTTTATTTTGATCAAATGCCGAAAAGCATGAGAGTTGAAATAAGTTTAGACACGGCAAAATTCCCGGAGAATAACCAACACAATGCCCAAACACATCTCCTATGAAAAAAACAGAATCCCAGTAAGCTAAAGGCTACATGAAAATCCAAGAGAACTATTTCCCAAATCCCCACACCAGACCAAACACAATGGAACACCATTCCCTTAGCTTCTGGCACTACAGAATTCAACAAATTCTTCTCCACAGAAACGAACTCAACAACGAGCATACCAAATATCCAAAACAAATATAAATAACTATGTTACACTCACAAAGAATTTCCCCAACTCATTACACTCATCCCGTACAGCATCAGCCGAGACGGCCTCTAGTATCAACGATCTCAAAAACACAGAAGACTTTCTCTGTATTATTAACCCAAGGTCATGCTCAGGTCAGCAACTAGGAGGCCTGGTCTAGGACCGGACCGCAGGGTTAGTGATCTTGGTCTAGGACCGGACCGCAGGGGCAGTGATCCTGGTCTAGGACCGGACCGCGGGGGCAGTGATCCCCCTAAAGAAAGGCTTCCAGGTACGATAACCCAAGAAAGTTAGAATGTTTACACTTCCACTGGGGTACTTTAGTACTCTTTGTCACGATGCGACCCACAACGTCGACAACCTCCCAGGTATCTATTTACTGCGAACTGAACAGGAGCAGCAGGTGTAACAAGACTTGCCCATACGACTTGATGTACCTTAATTGAACCCAGAACCTCTGAGTGTGAGCGGAATGTGTTACCACTTTAATTAAAGATGGGGACCCGCTGGTGTTTACTGCAAAAAGACAACACTATCTATTAAAGATACTAACTAAACTATCTATAACTACAATATACCTTCCTACTGTATATTTACACTATACTAATAACACTATCAACATTATTTCAAGTCACCTATCAAGATTTATGTGTGGAGATAAATGGTATAAAATACCTACACGATGGAAAAATAAACAAATGTAGTATAATGCGATCCTTCATTGACTACGTTTCGCCCACACAGTGGACTTGATCAGGTTTCAAACAGATCTACCTGAGCAGATTATACGGCGCATGTGGGGAGGGGAGGGGGAATGGAAAGTATTCAGGCTCAATTCAGGAAACCGGAGCACAGATCCAATTCCCTAGATCAAGAGCTCCTCATCAGCGTCAATGAACCTCCCTTGAGGGGAAACTACCTGAGTAGAGAGTATGTGAATATATATAGGAATCACAGTGACGTGAAGAGTCAGGTGAGGATTGTTGAAGCTGCGACGAGGTAGGATATGAGGAGGACCTGCCCGGCATGGCCCAGTAATTATGTTGCTATGTAAGATAACGATGAAGTTTCTTGGCAAGAGGTTCAGCTATATTGTAAAAGCCGTTGTTCTGGTTGAAACTACTGGATATAAAGATGAGTCAAGATTCCTGCGACACTGTCTTCTCTGGCGATGAGTCTTATGTCTCTGAACTTAAGTAAATGATTGTGGGTGTTTCGGTGTAAAAAAAAGGTGTTCCTCAAGTTGTTTATTCTGCTAGCGAATTGGTGTTCTAAAATACGTGTTCGGAGGTCTCTGGATGTCTCGCGCACGTATAAGTGGTTGCAGTCGTGGCAAAAGGCATTACGTACACCCCTGCAGAGGACTGAACCTCGTGGTGTCCCTTACTGGTGATGTCTTTGATGGTGGTGGATGTGGAGGTAGCTGCTTTTAATGTGGTATTGGAAAAGATGCTAGAGACGTGTTTAACAACGGAGTTAATAGGGAGGACTGTATCTTCTCTCGGCGGTATCATGTCTGGGTGAGTTGAAGATGTTACATACACAGCATCTGTAGTCTCTTATGAAGTGATGAAGATACTGAAGTTTAGAAGATATTTGCTTGATAAAACAACATTTTTGCTCAAGGAATTCACTACTACAGATTCAGAGGACAAGAAGGAAGAAGCTTATGATTAAATTTCTGATTGGTGTCGTGGAGAAGATAATGTTGGTTGGTCGGTTTTTGATACACTTTAAAATCACTATCACTAACCTCAGTTATATTTATAAATACCATTACTAACCCCAGTTACATTTCCAACCACTATCACTAATTTTAGTTACATTTTCAACCACTATCAGTAACTTCAGTTACATTTCCAACCATCACTAACTTCAGTTACATTTACAATTACTATCACTAACGTCACCTATATTTCCAACTAGTATCACTAACTTCAGTTACATTTCCAAACAATATCACTAATTTTGGTTACATTTCCAACCTCTTTCAATAACTTCAGATACATTTCCAACCACTATCACTAACTTCAGCTACATTATCAACCACTATCACTAACTTCAGCTACATTATCAACCACTATCACTAGCTTTGGTTACATTTCCAACCACTATCACTAACTTTGGTTACATTTCCAACCACTATCACTAACTAGTTACATCCAACCACATTATCACCAACTTCAACTACATTTACAACCACAATTTCAACTACCTCAACAATAATTCCCATCCAACCCAACAAGCAAATAACAGTCGCTACAGTAACTATTATTATGAACCTGCCATTCTTCTCGCTACTGTTACCACAATTATTATTGGCAAATTCCTGTCGCTATTGTCACCACAAACATTCTGTCCAAATTATCTATACTGTTAACTCTTTTCAGAAAAGCTAAATAAAAATATTTTAATTACACGTATGTTAAATATGCCTCCACAGGTTATGTACACCGAGAGGTATATTGTATTTCTTTCAGCGTATATATACATACACAGGTTATATACACCAAGAGGTGTATTTCAGCGTATATATGCTAACAGTTTACACTAATCTCTATTCTAGATATTATTCCTGTCTGGTGGTTGAAAAGGTTATGTGCAGCCTTAATAACCACAGTGCATCAATCAACCAATAACCGAGGAAAGAGCTCACCATCGCCTGGAGATAAAACAGCGGAACTTGTCGCTAAAATACCAAACTTGCTTCAAGTAGATGTTTATTTGAAGATCATGTAATGTTTTTGAGAATACATTGTTTCTGAAGCCTGGTCATCACCTGAAGCTTCTCTACCCTAGGAAGAAGGTGAAATAAACATGTGTACTCTTAGGTTAATTAAATTAACATGTTACCCAGGGAGACAGTGAAATAAGCATGTATATTCTTAGTTTAAGTAAATTAACTTCATATTACGTAATTATTAGTAAGGCTAGTTTAAGTTGCTAGCTTTTAGTTTTCGTCCAAAACATTATTTCACTGTTTTTCTTAAAAATTTTAAAATGACGTGAAAATACGTGGTAAAAAAAGCATTAACAAAGTATTTTATTACCCTTTAGCTTTTCCTTATTACTGAAGGGTAAATGGTAACCTTAATGCGAGCCTTGATATTACTGTTAATTTGACAAGTTAGCTATTACATGACTATGGACAATATATGATTTTTGGTGCTACCAGGACGATCTTATATAGTAGAATTATAATTATTATAATTATTATTATTATTATTATCATCACATTCATGGTAAGTACTTAATAAGTAGGGATTATGCAGCATTTGGATTCAATCCAAGGAAGAACAAAAAGGCACAATACCGTGACTGTAACAATATACAAATAACCCGCACATAGGAGAGAGTAGCTTATGACGACGTTTCGGTCCTTGTTGGTCCATTTACAAAGGCACGCTATGTGACTTTGTAAATGGTCCAAAATGGACCGAAACGTCGTCGTAAGCCTTTATATGCAGGTCATTTGTGCAAGGCAAGGAAGAACAAGTCAATTCCTTGGATCAAAAACTCCTCGCCCCTCCTTTGTGAGAAGGAGCTTCCAGTGTAGAACAATAGAAACCAGTCATAGGTACATCACCTACACTTACATTACCATTACAATTCTGGCAAAGCTCTGAATAGTAAGAGTCATGCAACCCCCTGGGAAAATGGCAGATAATTAAGTTTAATCCGAGGAAAAGGAAGGTAGTTCTAATTCCAAAGATCAAGAGCACTTCACCAACATTAAGGTCCCCCCCCCCTCTTGCAGGATCGTCACAACATTTTCGTGACAGGTACGCCAACACACTCTAAACGATGCCAACACATCCTAAACGATGCCAATACATCCTAAACAATGCCAATAAACCCTAAACGATGCCAACATACCCTAAACGATGCCAACACACCCTAAACAATGCCAACAGACCCTAAACAATGCCAACACACCCTAAACAATCCCAACACACCCTTAACGATGCCAACACGCCCTAAACGATGCCAACACACCCTAAACGATGCCAACACACCTTAAACGATGCCATCACACCCTAAACGATGCCAACACATCCTATACGATGTGAACACACCCTAAACTATGCCAACACACCCTAAACGATGCAACACACCTTAAACAATGCATCACACCCTAAACGATGCCAAGACACCTTAAACGATGCCATCACACCCTAAACGATGCCATCACACCCTCAACAATGCCAACACATCCCAAACGATGCCATCACGCCCTAAACGATGCCATCACACCCTAAATAATGCCAAGACACCCTAAACGATGTTAACACACCCCAAACGATGCAACACACCTTAAACGATGCATCAGACCGTAAACGATGCCAACACACCTTAAACGATGCCATCACACCCTAAACGATGCCAATACACCTTAAACGATGCCATCACACCCTAAACGATGCCAACACACCTAAAACGATGCCATCACGCCCTAAACGATGTCATCACACCCTAAACGATGCCAACACACCTTAAACGATGCCATCACGCCCTAAACGATGTCATCACACCCTAAACATTGCCAACACACCCTAAACGATGCCAACACACCCTAAACGATGCCACCACACCTTAAACGATGCTATCACCCTAAACGATGCCAACACACCTTAAACGATGCCATCACACCTTAAACAATGCCAACACATCCCAAACGATGCCATCACGCCCTAAACGATGCCATCACGCCCTAAACGATGTCAACACACCTTAAACGATGCCAACACGCCCCGTGGCCTGGTGGCTAAAGTTCTCGCTTCACAATGCGACTGTCTGGGCTCGATTCCCAGCGAACGTAGAAACATTGAGGGTTTCTTTACACCGGTTGTCTATGTTCACCCATCAGTAAAATGGGTACCTGAGAATTAGTCGACTGGTGTGGGTCGCATCCTGGGACAAAACTGGCCTAATTTGCCCGAAATGCTCTGCATAACAAGCGGCTTTCTATATAGTAGTATGTCAGCTAGGCCTGTATACCTTGTACATGTCCTTGTAGTAAATGAAGATATTATTATTAACACCCCCTAAACGATGGTAATACACCCTAAGCGATGTCAACACCCCCTAAACGATGCTAACACCCCCTAAACGATGCTAACACACCCTAAACGTTGTCAACACCCCCTAAACGATGCTAACACACCCTAAACTATGTCAACACCCCCTAAACGATGCTAACACACCCTAAACGATGTCAACACCCCCTAAACGATGCTAACACCCCCCTAAACGATGCTAACACCCTAAACGATGTCAACACCCCCTAAACGATGCTAACACACCCTAAACGATGTCAACACCCCCTAAACGATGCTAACACACCCTAAACGATTCCAACACCCCCTAAACGATGCTAACACACCCTAAACGATGCTAACACACCCTAAACGATGCCAACACCCCCTAAACGATGCTAACACACCCTAAACGATGCTAACACCCCCTAAACGATGCCAACACCCCCTAAACGATGCTAACACACCCTAAACGATGCTAACACACCCTAAACGATGCTAACACCCCCTAAACGATGCCAACACCCCCTAAACGATGCTAACACACCCTAAACGATGGAAACACACCCTAAACGACGCCAGCACATGCCGAACGATACAAGACCAGCAACACTAGTGGAGTCCCTCTAGTGACCTTCACGTGTCTAACAACCATTCTCTGCAACCCTAATGCATTGCCCCATCATTAATGCATCGTCCTGCACGCACACTTACCCCAACAACTAGAGCTCAACCCCTCACCTCGAACAGGTGATATCACACACACACATCCTATGTGCTCACCTCAAACAGGTGATATCGCATATGAGGCACAGTAACCAGAGCTCGACCTCCCAAAACTGGGTCAGGAAGATACCACTGTTTTACCATAAAGTAATGTAAGTAATATTTTCCTCCCCTCCTTTATCACCGATTACGGTGTTTATCTGCTTTGTTTAGTTAATATTACTAGATACGGGGAGACTTTACCCAACAATTGAGCCTTCAAGACGGTACTTGAGGTGTATTACAAAGGATACGACATTACAGTAAGACTGAAGTGTTTTCTTACCCAGGATATGACATTACAGTAAGACTGAAGTGTTTTCTTACCCAGGATATGACATTACAGTAAGACTGAAGTGTTTTCTTACCCAGGATATGACATTACAGTAAGACTGAAGTGTTTTCTTACCCAGGATATGACATTACAGTAAGACTGGGGTATTTTCTTCCCAGGATACGACATTACAGTAAGACTGGAGTGTTTTCTTACCCTGGATGTGACATAATAAAAAGACTGGAGTGTTTTCTAATGCAAGTACATTTCAACAGGACTAGTTTCCTTTGCAAGTAAGAAATTCAACAGAATAGTTCTCCCTGGTTGCGACTCACAAGAGTCGGCGGCTACCACACAATTACAACATTAGTTTTTTCTGCTAGGTCAACTGGGGCAACATAAATGTAAAATAATTTCTAAATGATTCTCAAAATCAGAGAATCGAAGTCTGGACCCTACGGTCGTGAGTCGAATACTCTCACTAATAAAATATAGGGCACCCCGATTAGGTTAGGTTAGGTTTGTCAGGAAACAGTAAAAGTGTTTCCTGACCCAGGTCTTCGTCATATGATGACCTGCAGCTGGAGGTTTTGGACATCTGACAGAGACCTTCCACTGGCTTTCCAGTCCACACCTTTAAAAATTATGGTTATAATTATAGCCATTAGATTTACCCCGATTAATTTTATATTTAGTAAAATTAGACACATCTACAATGTGCTGTTATTTTATTCAACACGATACTTACATTGCTGGAACAAAAGATATTTGTTCCCTTGCTATATTCCATCACCAAGGGTGGACTTCATAGTGTTGACACCTGTCAGCCTGAACTGGGAGACTTCTGTAGAGCAATGATTTTGAAACGTATTCTATTAAAGCTTTAGTAGCTACGATATCTTCAAAAGTTTCGCCCCAGAGCTAGAGTTGCTATTACTTAGGAATTGCTATTTTTTCAGAATGGACTTTATATATATATATATATATATATATATATATATATATATATATATATATATATATATATATATATATATATATATATATATATATGTGTGTGTGTGTGTGTGTGTGTGTGTGTGTGTGTGTGATATATATATATATAATATATATGTGTGTGTGTGTGTGTGTGTGTATCCTAGAATAGCCCCCAAGAAAGTCAAACTATGTAATTTATTTCCACTGGGGTTCCTGTTAATTTATATATTTAGGTATTTATGAATGCTGTCATTTCAATTTTCATCTTAACATTACTAATAAAATAGAACAAAATTTAAAAAAAATCAGAGTAACTTCACATAAAGAATAACAGTGAAGAAAATCATGAAAAAAAAGAGCAATTATGGTCAATTTAACACCACGTACATAAAAACACTATCCTCACTTTCTGTAGCTTCAGTCATTATATGGATATTCTTTATATGGATATTCTTTATATGGATATTCATATTATATGGATATTCTTTATATGGATATTCATATTATATGGATATTCTTTATATGGATATTCATATTATATGAATATTCTTTATATGGATATTCATATTATATGGATATTCTTTATATGGATATTCATATTATATGGATATTCTTTATATGGATATTCTTTATATGGATATTCATATTATATGGATATTCTTTATATGGATATTCATATTATATGGATATTCTTTATATGGATATTCATATTATATGGATATTCTTTATATGGATATTCATATTATATGGATATTCTTTATATGGATATTCATATTATATGGATATTCTTTATATGGATATTCATATTATATGGATATTCTTTATATGGATATTCATATTATATGGATATTCTTTATATGGATATTCATATTATATGGATATTCTTTATATGGATATTCATATTATATGAATATTCTTTATATGGATATTCATATTATATGGATATTCTTTATATGGATATTCATATTATATGGATATTCTTTATATGGATATTCATATTATATGGATATTCTTTATATGGATATTCATATTATATGGATATTCTTTATATGGATATTCTTTATATGGATATCCATGGCCTTGACATGATCAAGTAACCAATTCCATTCTTTTATACACATACATAAACAAGTAAATATGTGCTTATATATGTCGTGCCGAATAGGTAAAACCTGCAATTTTGAATTAAACAGCAACGCTCTTCTTGCATAAGGCAAGGGAAAATTTGTGTATGCAATAACTTCGCAAAAATCATTCTGAAACTAACGAAAAAATATATTTAATTGTCTTTGTTCATTATTAAATTATTATAAACTTATCTAAAATATATTTAGTTGGAATAGGCTAAATTAAATTGAGCTTGTTATAATAACTTTAGGTAAGTTTTCTAAGGTTCTTTTGGTACAAAATTATTAATTTTTACATTAACATAAATGAAAAAAATATATCTTTAAACGTATCACAGTGTTAGAGGTAATGGGGAAGGGGAATGATAGGGTAACGTGGGAGGGGAATGAAGGGGTAACTGGGGAGGGCTGGAGGAGTGATGTGGTAACTGGGGAGGGAGAGGGGAAGGGAAGTAATCACAAACAGCAGCTCATATACTCCATGACGAGCGGGTCAATACTTGCATGTTGCACCCACCAGATATCACCACAGTCACCAAATTCCACCACACAGTCACCAAAGGAATCTCAATAGTGCTCATATTCAGCATACAAAGGCTCCAACTCCCTCACGTACTATGAGCCTTTTCAGTGTCTATTTTCTCACACTGTTTATACTTTGCAGTGTATATCCCATGATGCATATGTACCGAGAGCAGTAGTGTATGCATATACACTGAGGTGTATATATATCTTGGTATACTTTATCATGTGTCTGTGGCATTGAAATGATAGCAGGAAAATGCAATCTTCAGTAATGAATTCTCAAACCAGCTACCTGCTGTATGTGGTAAGGTTAACATGATCACTGTAAACTATACCACGGGCGGGGCTTGAACCCGCGGTCAGAGTCCTAAAACTCCAGGCCGAAGCGTTAGCCACTGCCTGGCATTTGCCAGTGGCTAACGCGTCGGTCTGAAGTTTTACGACTCTCTGACCGAGGGTTCAAGCCCTACCTGTGGTATGGTTTGTTTGCAATCGTGTCATTACGATTTCGTGAGTCATGGCCACCGTACATAAGAACATACGAAAGAAGGAACACTGCAGCAGGCCTACTGGCCGGTCCAAGTCTCCTACCAGCTTAAGCCAATGACCCAACCTAGTCAGGTCAGGCCATATTCACTTAAGGAAGGAGCACGGCATCAGACCTAGTAGCACAAGCTAGTCAGGTCCAACTCACACCCACTCATGTATTTATCTAACCTATTTTTAAAACTACACGTTTTTAGCTTCGACGGTACTCGGGAATTTGTTCCACTCATCTACAACTGTAATCCAATGTACATTTGTACAACCACAACCTGTGCCAGAGTACAGCTCTTGTCCTAACTACTGTTATGGGTTGGAGAAACCTTTAATAAACAATGGCAACTTTTTTGTGTGCGGGGAATCGAACCTGTGGTCGATAAACGGGAGCTGTGTACGCTACTGACCCACTGACCCAGCTGGGAGAAAAACTATACTCTGGCAACTTAAAAATAATATTTAAAATTCCGCCTAATATTTAATATTAGTAAAATTAGCAAAAAGAAGCTACGAGGCTCAATAAATTACTAAAACCTTTAAGTAAAACACACTAATGTTGAAAGTTTGAAGCCTAACAGAAGAAACTTTGCAAAGTTTTCACAAGGGCTCTAAGAAGTCCAAGTTTCCTGACCAAGTAGTATACTATATTAGTAAATATGTATTTATACAGACTAAACTTTGCCGGTACTCTCCTGTACTGTATATAATAAACATGTTAAAAACTGAAGCTATACAAAAGAAGTGTTCTTAAGTGCGGTATATTTACGTATTTTATACATAAAATTAACAAATGTTCATCTACACATTTCAATAACACTTTCAGCCTTCCAGGTATAATACACTAGTGTTGAATGTTTGAAATAAAGGGGGACTTTTTAAAATTATAAGATTCATTCCAAGAATCCTGGAATGATTTACATAACAGTGACCAGACGGCACTTGAGCATGCCAATAATTGCACGAACCTTTCGCTAGTTACTGTAAAGCAACGCTGACATTTTGCAGCTGATCCGATTAAACGATCTTAACTTAAAAACGAAACTCTGGGGAAGAGCTGAATAGAGTGAAGCAGTGGTCGGAAAAGTGGCAGATGCAGTTTAATATAGACAAATGGAGAACTCAAAGCCTTGGAAAAGAAAATAACCATGGTACTTATAAACTAGATAATGTAAAACTTAATCAATTTAAATGCGAAAATGATTTAGGAGTTCTGGTTAGTAGTAATTTAAAGACAAGACAAGAGTGCGTAAGTGTTCACAATAAAGCGAATAGTATTCTTGGCTTCATATCAGGAAGTATAAATAAGAAGAGTCATCAGGTTATTCAACTCTATTTATCGATGGTTAGGCCTCATTCAGATTATGCTGCACAGTTCTGGTCACCGTATTACAGAAAGGACAAAAACGCGCTGCAAAACGCAGACAGGATGACAAACATGATCCCCTTGTAACAGAAATCTTTCCTAAGAGGACAGACTGAGGGTAATGAATCTGCACGCTCTAGAAAGGCGTAGAATTTGGTGGGGTGGGGGGGGGGAGGGTATGATTGAGGTGTATAAATGAAAAACAGAAATAAATAATGGGGATGTAAATATCGTACTAAAAATATGTAACCAAGACAGGATTCGCGGCAGTGAGTTCAAGTTGGAAAAAAATTATTTTTAAATGATATAAGACCAAGGTATCAAAAAGACTGCATCAGCCCCAGCACTTGATATATACAAGCTTCATGAAAGCCTTCCACAAATGCTATCATGTGGAACACTGGACAAATTGCGTGCCCAAGAGATATAAATGAAAATAAAGACAGATGGTGTTCTAACTTTTTTACCAGTTGGACCCATGATACACTCACCCACCCCCTGCAATACACCTCACCATCACCTAGGATGTATTCACCGGGTTTTCGCATACCATAAATGAGTTTCTTGAGTTTTTATACTCCTGGAGCCCAGGAGTATAAAAACTTGGACCAAACCTGTCAAAAGCTTCGGTGGGACGTAGCCTTCATTGTGTTGCCTCACTGCAGGCCTCACCCAACTGTAGCCTCGCCCTAGGCCTTGTCATGCGAGCTGCCACGCGTATAGGCAAAGCATCATCACCCGGCACTTCTGAGGTCTAAGGAGTTTCCCCGGGGTACAACACAGATCCGATAACGGAACGCTCTGGTGAGAGCACTCGACTCAATTACCAAGTCCCGGGTTCAACTCCCTGGCACAGAGAAACATATGAGCAACATTTCTTATGCACCTGCTGCCCCTGTCCATCCAGTAGTAAAAATTGCTAACTGTATGTCAACTGACTTTTGTGGATTGAATCCAGGGTAAATGTGTTAGAACTCTCCAATCCTGTTAGAATGTCATTTAAAGTGTAGGAAAAATATCCAGTACACCCACCAGTACCACCACCTGTGACACACCCACCACTACGACCACCTGTGACAAACCCACCACTACCACTATGATATGGCCTTGGATGTACTGGAAGAAAATCAGAATGCAGATGTAATATACACAGACTTTGCAAAAGCATTTGACAAATGCGATCATGGCGTAATAGCCCATAAAATACGTGCTAAAGGAATAACTGGGAAAGTGGGAAGATGGATCTTCAACTTCCTAACAAATCGAACACAAAGAGTAGTGGTCAACAGAGTTAAATCGGAGGCTGCCATAGTGAAGAGCTCTGTTCCACAAGGCACAGTACTCGCCCCCATCTTATTCCTCATCCTTATATCAGACATAGACAGAGATATACATCACAGCACCGTATCATCCTTTGCGGATGATACTAGGATCTGCATGAGGCTGTCATCTGCTGACGACGCGGTTAACCTCCAAGAAGATATACACAAAGTTTTCCAGTGGGCAATGGTAAACAATATGATGTTCAATGAGGACAAATTCCAACTACTCCGTTATGGAAAACTGGAGGAGATAATAACTAGAACAGAGTATACTACAGACTCTGGCCATACAATAGAGCGGAAAAATAATGTAAGGGACCTGGGAGTAGTAATGTCTGAGGATCTCACTTTCAAGGATCACAACAGTGGCACGATCGCACGAGAAAAGAAAATGATAGGATGGATAATGAGAACGTTCCAAACGAGAGATGCCACGCCAATGATGATCCTTTTCAAATCACTTGTTCTCTCTAGGCTGGAATACTGCTGTACATTAACATCTCCATTCAAAGCAGGTGAAATCGCAGATCTAGAGTGTGTACAGAGATCCTTTACTGCACGTATAAGTTCTGTCAAGCACCTTAACTACTGGGAACGCTTGGAAGCACTTGACTTGTATTCCTTGGAACGCAGGAGGGAGAGATATATCATAATCTACACTTGGAAAATCCTGGAAGGAATGGTCCCAAATCTGCACACAGAAATCACTCCCTACGAAAGTAAAAGACTGGGCAGGCGATGCAAAATACCCCCAATAAAAAGTAGGGGCGCCATTGGCACACTAAGGGAAAACACAATAAGTGTCTGGGGCCCAAGACTGTTCAACAGCCTCCCATCAAGCATTAGGGGAATTGCCAATAAACCCCTGGCTGCCTTCAAGAGAGAGCTGGACAGACACCTAAAGTCAGTGCCGGATCAGCCGGGCTGTGGCTCGTACGTTGGACTGCGTGCGGCCAGCAGTAACAGCCTAGTTGATCAGGCCCTGATCCATCGGGAGGCCTGGTCATGGACCGGGCCGCGGGGGCGTTGATCCCCGGAATAACCTCCAGGTAACCACCACCTGTGATACATCCACCACTACCACCACCTGTGACACACCCACCACTACCACCACCTGTGACACACCCACCACTACCACCACCACCTGTGATACACCCAACACTACCACCACCACCTGTGATACATCCACCAGTACCACCACCTATGATGCATCCACCTCCACCTGTAAAACACCCACCACTACTAACACCCTCAGAAACATTCACCAACATACAATAAACACTCAAGAAGATAAGTCTCCTCAGTGTTTAGACTGAAGAAGCCTACTGAGAAGGCGAAACGTCTCGGTATTTTATACTATTAACATAACGATACTTAAGAAACACTCGCCAACACCCAAAAAGCATACTCCAACACTCAAGAAACACTCAACCAACACTCAAGAAACATTCACCAACACTCAAGTAACACTCAAGAAACACTCAACCAACACTCAAGAAACATTCACCAACACTCAAGAAACACTCAACCAACACTCAAGAAACATTCACCAACACTCAAGTAACACTACCCACTTAAGACACTCACATCACAATAACATTTACAAACATTCAATAACATCAAAAAATGCTCGTAAACACTCACCGGCATCCATAAAAAAATAACTCGCTAACATTCCTAAATACTACCAACACACCAAAAAACTCCTCAACACTCAACATTACAAAAACCTCCCTCAGCACTCGTCAATATTAGAAATACATCCGTAAAACCCCACCAATATCATAAAAACGTTCATAAACACTCACCAGCATTTATGAATCTTATCAAAACACTCACCAACATTTATTACAAACCAAAACATTCATAAACACTCACCAGCATTTATTACCAACCAAAACATTCATAAACACTCACCCACATTTATTAACACAATCAAAGCATTCACAAACACTCACCAACATTAACTAACACTACCCAAACATTCACCAACATTAACTAACACTGCCCAAACATTCACCAACATTAACTAACACTACCCAAACATTCACAAACACTCACCAACATTAACTAACACTACCCAAACACTCATCAAATTAACACTACCCAAACACTCATCAACATTAACACTACCCAAACATTCATAAACACTCACCACCGCCACGGTATTACTCACCGACATTCTCTCTTCCTCATTTTACTTCATTTTCTTTCTCCAAACTAACAGAGAGCAAGAATATCATTATCTCAACTTGCAGTGGTCTTTGTCTGAAAGTTATCTCCCACATGGAAGCTATTTCTCAAGTTCTCCCGACGTGCCTGCCACTATTACCCCTATTTTTGACAATCGTCACACAGGTGAAGTCCCACAATTACGCCCAAATTGTCTGGTGGGTCAAAAATTCATTCATTCTCGGGTTTTAATTGAATGTTTTTTTTTTTGTATATGTGTGGTCACTGGATCAGAGGTGAAAAATGGTCTTCTAACTTTAGCCGCGTGCGTAAAGCGCTTGAAATCGGCCATTTGTGAACGTGAAGGCGAGTTACGCTTATAATTTATACGCAGGTAAGGCATTATGAGAATGTAAAGATGTAAATATTTTCGGCGTTTGATGGCATGAGCACAACATGGTGTGAGCACCGGGCGGGGGGTTGCTAGAAGCTAGCATCACCATTCCTGCATCACACACGCCATGCTCGTGGGCACGCACGTCTCCAGCCTCCACTGTGTACAATGGCACTCCTCCTGTACTCAAATTACAACAAAATTCAACAAACACTCACCACAATCACACAATTATCCCGGAGCGCAAGATGCCAGTCCCAACACAACACTGTCCAGAGGGAGACTGAGGCCCCTGTATGATCCTCATCCCCCGACCCCTCCCCAGTTCCCGTAGTTGCCACAAACTCCTTCCTCTTCACCGGCTTTCTGAGACACTCTTCATCATTCTGCTACTATACATGTTTTGATAGTGTTTCATTCCAAAAAGAAATCGAAGTGAGTGATGTATTATAACGTGCATTACGTTACTGTAGTTTTAGAAGTATCAAGGCTTAGGTCACCACACCCACTAAGTGAGTTGCCAACGGTCACGTCTCAAGACTAGGCAGATAACTAATGGCCATATATCAAAAGCCTTTTGTACAAGTAGATTTGTTATATGAGTGGTACGAGTGGAATACCAGCAGTAGAGATAATGGCATTACCTCCCGCAAGTCCCAGGTGCTACACTCTGGCTCACTACACAAACTAGGTGTAGATAGTATCAAGCGATGACACAATGTTCAGCACCGGGAACTTTTATAATATATTCAGTCTTGTACAGGAAACTTCTGAATACCAAACGAACACGACTTCATGTGCCATGTTGCACTTTAAGTAATAAAATATGAGGAACTGAGTAGCGGAGAATTTGAGCAATAATGGAAATCTTGTGCGACACAATGCAGATGCTGGGATGTGTGCAATCACTGTCCACTTAGTGAATGTGAGTTAGCAAAAACTACTTGGCATTATTGGTGCGTGTGTGGGTGTAGGCGTGTGTACTCACCGATTTGTTTGTTTGGAGCTTTTGGCTCCAACTTAATCGACTGGATTTGATGGTATCTGGCTCTTGGGCCCTATCATACCTACTCTAAAAGTTGTATATGAAGTCTGCCTTCACCATCACCACATCCAGTTTATTTCGCTTCCCTAGCGCCCCGAGACTGAAAAGGTACTTCTTAGCATCCCTGTGACTCATCTGTTTCTAGCTTCCACTTATGTCACCTTGTCCCTGATCCTCTTAATTCAAGCAGTCTATCCCTATGCTCCATATCAATTCCTCTTATTTTTTATGCTGTTATAATCGCTTAAGTAGAATTAGTTCAAGGTCGCAAGATTCATTCCTTCAACTTATCCTCATCCTGCATACACCTCGGTTCCGGGACGACCTTGGCTGCAAACCTTTGGACTTAGCGAAATTATGCCCATGCTCCATCCTGCTAATGCTGCTGCTCTCGTCATTATTATCATTATTATTATCATTACTATTATTATTACAATATCCCTCGGGTTCATGTAGTGCCTGGGGATGGGAGGCAATAGCGTTCGATCCAAGGAAGGGAAAATGACAGGTCCAATTCCTTGGATTAAGACTTCCACACCATCATCAAGGCACCTCGAGATCTCTTGTGGACTGTGAGAATTTTTGTGTGCGTATATATACGTAAAATGCGAATGTAATCAACAATGTTTACAAGGACGGAGTTGCAGCCATTGGGTCCCGACTGTTAACCGTTAATCGATCAACCTAGTCCCCAGCTCCCTGGGTCCAATGTATGTACATTTCAATTTATATAGAGGGTCCCCTCCTTCACTACCTTCTCTTCCTGATACATTCATGGATAGGTATGTGCTGCTACGCAACTTATAACATTAATTCTGCTGTTTATTTACTTAATGTAGCTAGAATTTCAGTAAGTTAGGACATGCCTCTAACTCTCAGAAATACTGAACTATATTTATGTAAATAATAACCAATGTATAGTGGTTATTTAGAATGACTGAAGGTCTGTTTATTTTCAGTCTGTCCTCGTAGCCTGGACCAGAGGGTATGTCCCTGAGTGTCATGAAGTGCCACAAACTTATTGTACCTAAAGATGGTTCATGGGAATCATCGTCCCCGCGCCCCGGTCCCAGACCATGCCTCCCCGTTGACCGTCTGATGAGTGAGACTGTTGGTGGTCGCTGAAGGTAGAGTGCAGGGTACAAACTGAGCTAGGGAGCGATAGAAGTAGCTCTCAGCGCTGAGGGTAGAATGCAGGGTGTAGCTCTCAGCACTGAGGGTAGAGTGCAGGGTGTAGCTCTCAGCGCTGAGGGTAGAATGCAGGGTGTAGCTCTCAGCACTGGGGGTAGAGTGCAGGGTGTAGCTCTCAGCACTGGGGGTAGAGTGCAGGGTGCAAACTGAGCCAGGGAACGATAGAAGTAGCTCTCAGCGCTGAGGGCACATTTCCATACTGGAGGGAGGCTCCTTCACCACGATGAATGGTACCAGTGTTACAAGCCAGGTATGTGGTGGCGGTGGTGGTTTTCTAGTTGTTGTTCTTTTTTGTTGTTTGCTGTTTCTTTTCTTGTTTGCTGCTGTTGTTGTTGCTACTGCTTTTGCTGCTGCTAATGTTGTTGCAGTTGCTGCTGTTGTTTCTACTGGCACTGTTGGTGCGACCGCTTTTGTTACTGTTACTACTGTTGTTGCTGCTGCTGCTGTTATTGCGGCTTCTGCCGTTGTTGATGTTACCTTACCATTGTTAAAACCTCTGTTGGGGATTTTTGGTCATACTTCACAAATATATCAGACCATTAAGATAAGCATTAACCCTCTCTAATACCATCAACAACACTGTCTAAAATATACAGTGTGGAAAATATACATACACATAGATTAGTATTTCTCACATGAGATTCCATAAAGTATAAAACAAGGTGGGTATGAATACAAGGAAACAAAATGGAATTTCCGAAATGAGAGTTTAAGATATGTAGAGAAGACAGATGGGTGTAG
>NC_091298.1:56719595-56849595 GCF_038502225.1 Cherax quadricarinatus
CCTATTCTGCCCCATGCCCTCTTGGTTATCCTATTCTGCGCCATGCCCTCTTGGTTATCCTATTCTGCCCCATGTCCTCTTGGCGATCCTATTCTGCCCCATGCCCTCTTGGTTATCCTATTCTGCCCCATGCCCTCTTGGTTATCCTATTCTGCCCCATGCCCTCTTGGTTATCCTATTCTGCCCCATGCCCTCTTGGTTATCCTATTCTGCCCCATGCCTTCTTTGTCATCCTATTCTGCTCCATCATCTCTAAAATCCTAGACCCCCTATACAACCACTCCTCATCCTCTGAATTATATATATTAATATAAACTTGATCACAGAATGTGAAAAGAACTCGGTAGTCATGATAACCAGAAATCTGAAAAGTCGAGACTATGGGTAAGTCTCCTTATATCTGGTGCAGATTTTTACTCAACAGTAAATACATACCTGAGTGTTAGTCGACTGTTGTAACTGCATCTTTCAAATAGTGATGCAAAATAAATGTCCACAGTTTAAATTTTTCATTTTCTTATATCTCCTTTGAATACTAATTACTAATGCTACTCCTACTCTTAATTTACTCACTTCTCATTATCTAGTACCCCTTTGGGTGTAATGCATTTGTTACCATTCCCCACACATTTTACTTAACAGTATGTTCAGTTTCAATCATTCTGCCCCGTTACTTTTGTTTACGATGCCATCTACCTTCGTGCATATAATTTTTAATCTACTGCTGTACATTTAATGCTAGACCGGGAAAGGGTAATTCTGGCTTGTTTGTTACTGCTGAAATTATGTAGCTCCTTAGGAGGGGATGACCTGAGGGATTTGTAGTGAAGTCCAGCAGTAATGAATACTGGGATGGTGGTGGTGATGGGAGATGAGGCAGTAGTGTTGGTTGGCTGGTGAGTGGAGGGAGTGGGCAGTAGAATATAGGGGTGCTGAAGATAATAGTGCTGTGGTAATAAGTGCAGCATTATGTCTGGTGGAGGGGAAGAGGTGAACCTGGGTAATGTCTGGAGGGAAGAGGGGAGGAGATGTTGATATTTTGGGATTAGGAAGACGTAGATCAGACACGGGATGTGGAAGGGGAGGTAGATCAGAACTGATATGTGTAGGAGGAGGTAGATCAGACTTGATATCTGGAAGAGGAGGTAGATCAGATTCAGGATGGGGAGAAGGATGAAGAGTAAGAAGCGGTTTATATACTATACAGTCAGGACTGTCCTAGAAGACTGATAATTGTCATGCTTGATAACTGCGACTGAGAGGTGATGTGCTGGGTCGTATTATATTGTTTTGTGCATACATGGTAAGTGTGAGGTGCTTGGAGGGGGAGTCAGCATACTTAGTATATCGTGAATGTAACAGGTGGTGGTGTTGCAGGTGGTGGTGTTGCAGGTGGTGGTGTTGCAGGTGGTGGTGTTGCAGGTGGTGGTGTTGCAGGTGGTGTTGTAGGAGGTGGTGTTGTAGGTGGTGGTGTTGCAGGTGGTGTTGCAGGTGGTGGAGTTGCAGGTGGTGGTGTTGCAGGTGGTGGTGTTGTAGGTGGTGGTGTTGCAGGTGGTGGTGTTGCAGGTGGTGGTGTTGCAGGTGTCGGTGTTGCAGGTGGTGGTGTTGCAGGTGGTGGTGTTGTAGGTGGTGGTGTTGCAGGTGGTGGTGTTGCAGGTGGTGGTGTTGCAGGTGGTGTTGCAGGTGGTGGTGTTGCAGGTGGTGGTGTTGCAGGTGGTGGTGTTGCAGGTGGTGGTGTTGCAGGTGGTGGTGTTGCAGGTGGTGTTGTTGCAGGTGGTGGTGTTGCAGGTGGTGGTGTTGCAGGTGGTGGTGTTGCAGGTGGTGGTGTTGCAGGTGGTGGTGTTGCAGGTGGTGGTGTTGCAGGTGGTGGTGTTGTAGGTGGTGGTGTTGCAGGTGGTGGTGTTGCAGGTGGTGGTGTTGTAGGTGGTGGTGTTGTAGGTGGTGGTGTTGCAGGTGGTGTTGCAGGTGGTGGAGTTGCAGGTGGTGGTGTTGTAGGTGGTGGTGTTGCAGGTGGTGTTGCAGGTGGTGTTGCAGGTGGTGGAGTTGCAGGTGGTGGTGTTGCAGGTGGTGGTGTTGTAGGTGGTGGTGTTGCAGGTGGTGGTGTTGCAGGTGGTGGTGTTGCAGGTGGTGGTGTTGTAGGTGGTGGTGTTGTAGGTGGTGGTGTTGTAGGTGGTGGTGTTGCAGGTGTTGCAGGTGGTGGTGTTGCAGGTGGTGGTGTTGCAGGTGATGGTGTTGTAGGTGGTGGTGTTGCAGGTGGTGGTGTTGCAGGCGGTGGTGTTGCAGGTGGTGGTGTTGCAGGTGGTGGTGTTGCAGGTGGTGGTGTTGCAGGTGGTGGTGTTGTAGGTGGTGGTGTTGTAGGTGGTGGTGTTGCAGGTGGTGTTGCAGGTGGTGTTGTTGCAGGTGGTGGTGCTGCAGGTGGTGGTGTTGCAGGTGGTGGTGTTGCAGGTGGTGGTGTTGTAGGTGGTGGTGTTGCAGGTGGTGGTGTTGCAGGTGGTGGTGTTGTAGGTGGTGGTGTTGTAGGTGGTGGTGTTGCAGGTGGTGGTGTTGCAGGTGGTGGTGTTGTAGGTGGTGGTGTTGTAGGTGGTGGTGTTGTAGGTGGTGGTGTTGCAGGTGGTGTTGCAGGTGGTGGAGTTGCAGGTGGTGTTGCAGGTGGTGGTGTTGCAGGTGGTGGTGTTGCAGGTGGTGGTGTTGTAGGTGGTGGTGTTGTAGGTGGTGGTGCTGTAGGTGGTGGTGTTGCAGGTGGTGTTGCAGTTGGTGGTGTTGCAGGTGGTTGTGTTGCAGGTGATGGTGTTGAAGGTGGTGGTGTTGCAGGTGGTGGTGTTGCAGGTGGTGGTGTTGTAGGTGGTGGTGTTGTAAGTGGTGGTGTTGCAGGTGGTGGTGTTGCAGGTGGTGTTGTTGCAGGTGGTGGTGTTGCAGGTGGTGGGGTGGTGTTGCCGGTGATGGAGTGGTGTTGCAGGTGATGGGCTGGTGTTGCAGGTGATGGGCTGGTGTTGCAGGTGATGGGCTCGTGTTGCAGGTGATGGACTGGTGTTGCAGGTGATGGGCTGGTGTTGCATGTGTGAAGGTGTTTCGACGCTGTGTTGAAGTACTTAGGTGAGTGTATGTTAGGGGCTGCAGGGGTCCTAAACAGTGAGGTTGGGGAGGGGTTGCTGGGGTCATAAACAGTGAGGTTGGGGAGGGGTTGCTGGGGTCATAAACAGTGAGACTGGGGAGGGGTTGCTGGGGTCATAAACAGTGATGATGGGGAGTGGTTGCTGGGGTCATAAACAGTGATGATGGGGAGTGGTTGCTGGGGCCATAAACAGTGAGGTTGGGAGGGGTCGCGGGGGTCAAAAACAGTGAGGTTGGGGAGGGGTTGCTGAGGTCATAAACAGTGATGATGGGGAGTGGTTGCTGGGGTCATAAACAGTGAGGTTGGGGAGGGGTCGCTGGGGTCATAAACAGTGAGGTTGGGGAGGGGTTGCTGGGGTCATAAACAGTGATGATGGGGAGTGGTTGCTGGGGTCATAAACAGTGAGGTTCGGGAGGGGTCGCTGGGGTCATAAACAGTGAGGTTGGGAAGGGGTTGCTGGGGTCATAAACAGTGAGGCTGGGGAGGGGTTGCTAGGGTCATAAACAGTGAGGTTGAGGAGGGGTTGCTGGGGTCATAAACAGTGAGGTTAGGGAGGGTTGCTGGGGTCATAAACAGTGAGGTTGGGGAGGGGTTGCTGGGGTCATAAACAGTGAGGTTAGGGAGGGGTTGCTGGGGTCATAAACAGTGATGATGGGGAGTGGTTGCTGGGGTCATAAACAGTGAGGTTGGGGAGGGGTTGCTGGGGTCATAAACAGTGAGGTTGGGGAGGGGTTGCTGGGGTCATAAACAGTGAGGTTGGGGAGGGGTTGCTAGGGTCCTAAACAGTGAGGTTGGGGAGGGGTTGCTGGGGTCATAAACAGTGAGGTTAGGGAGGGGTTGCTGAAGTCATAAACAGTGAGGTTGGGGAGGGGTTTCTGGGGTCATAAACAGTGAGGTTGGGGAGGGATTGCTGGGGTCATAAACAGTGAGGTTGGGGAGGGGTTGCTGGGGTCATAAACAGTGAGGTTGGGGAGTGGTTGCTAGGGTCATAAACAGTGAGGTTG
Organism: Cherax quadricarinatus; assembly: GCF_038502225.1. Classification (NCBI taxonomy): domain Eukaryota; kingdom Metazoa; phylum Arthropoda; class Malacostraca; order Decapoda; family Parastacidae; genus Cherax; species Cherax quadricarinatus. Next base: position 56,723,712 of record NC_091298.1, read on the forward strand.
AGGAGGGGTTGCTGGGGTCATAAACAGTGAGGTTGGGGAGGGGTTGTTGGGGTCATAAACAGTGAGGTTGGGGAGTGGTTGCTAGGGTCATAAACAGTGAGGTTGAGGAGGGGTTGCTGGGGTCATAAACAGTGAGATTGGGAGTGGTTGCTGGGGTCATAAACAGTGAGGTTGGGGAGTGGTTGTTAGGGTCATAAACAGTGAGGTTGGAAAGGGGTTGCTGGGGTCAAGAACAGTGAGGTTGGGGAGGGGTTGCTGGGGTCATAAACAGTGAGGTTGGGGAGGGGTTGCTGGGGTCATAAACAGTGAGGTTGAGGAGGGATTGCTGGGGTCATAAACAATGAGGTTGGGGAGTGGTTGCTGGGGTCATAAACAGTGAGGTTGGGGAGGGGTTCCTGGGGTCATAAACAGTGAGGCTGGGGAGGGATTGCTGGGGTCATAAACAGTGAGGTTGGGGAGGGGTTGCTAGGGTCCTAAACAGTGAGGTTGGGGAGGGGTTGCTGGGGTCATAAACAGTGAGGTTAGGGAGGGGTTGCTGGGGTCATAAACAGTGAGGTTGGGGAAGGGTTTCTGGGGTCATAAACAGTGAGGTTGGGGAGGGGTTGCTGGGGTCATAAACAGTGAGGTTAGGGAGGGGTTGCTGGGGTCATAAACAGTGAGGTTGGGGAGGGGTTGCTAGGGTCATAAACAGTGAGGTTGAGGAGGGGTTGCTGGTGTCATAAACAGTGAGGTTGGGAGTGGTTGCTGGGGTCATAAACAGTGAGGTTGGCGAGTGGTTGCTAGGGTCATAAACAGTGAGGTTGGGGAGGGGTTGCTGGGGTCATAAACAGTGAGGTTGGGGAGGGGTTGCTGGGGTTATAAACAGTGAGGTTGGGGAGGGGTCGGTAGGATCATAAACAGTGAGGTTGGGGAGGGGTTGCTGGGGTCATAAACAGTGAGGTTGTGGAGGGGTTGCTGGGGTCATAAACAGTGAGGTTGGGGAGGGATTGCTGGGGTCATAAACAGTGAGGTTGAGGAAGGATTGCTGGGGTCATAAACAATGAGGTTGGGGAGTGGTTGCTGGGGTCATAAACAGTGAGGTTGGGGAGGGGTTCCTGGGGTCATAAACAGTGAGGCTGGGGAGGGATTGCTGCGGTCATAAACAGTGAGGTTGGGGAGGGGTTGCTGGGGTCATAAACAGTGAGGTTGAGGAGGGGTTGCTGGGGTCATAAACAGTGAGGTTGGGGAGGGGTTGCTGGGGTCATAAACAGTGAGGTTGAGGAGGGGTTGCTGGGGTCATAAACAGTGAGGTTGGGGAGGGGTTGCTGGGGTCATAAACAGTGAGGTTGAGGAGGGATTGCTGGGGTCATAAACAGTGAGGTTGGGGAGTGGTTGCTGGGGTCATAAACAGTGAGGTTGGGGAGTGGTTGCTGGGGTCATAAACAGTGAGGTTGGGGAGGGGTTGCTGGGGTCATAAACAGTGACGTTGGGGAGGGATTGCTGGGGTCATAAACAGTGAGGTTGGGGAGGGGTTGCTGGTGTCATAAACAGTGAGGTTGAGGAGGGGTTGCTGGGGTCATAAACAGTGAGGTTGGGGAGGTGTTGCTGGGGTCATAAACAGTGAGGTTGGGGAGTGGTTGCTGGGGTCATAAACAGTGAGGTTGGGGAGTGGTTGCTGGGGTCATAAACAGTGAGGTTGGGGAGGGGTTGCTGGGGTCATAAACAGTGAGGCTGGGGAGGGGTTGCTGGGGTCATAAACAGTGAGGTTGGGGAGTGGTTGCTGGGGTCATAAACAGTGAGGTTGGGGAGGGGTTTCTGGGGTCATAAACAGTGAGGTTGGGGAGGGGTTGCTGGGGTCATAAACAGTGAGGTTGGGGAGTGGTTGCTGGGGTCATAAACAGTGAGGTTGGGGAGGGGTTGCTGGGGTCATAAACAGTGAGGTTGAGGAGGGGTTGCTGGGGTCATAAACAGTGAGGTTGGGGAGTGGTTGCTGGGGTCATAAACAGTGAGGTTGGGGAGGGGTTTCTGGGGTCATAAACAGTGAGGTTGGGGAGGGGTTGCTGGGGTCATAAACAGTGAGGTTGGGGAGTGGTTGCTGGGGTCATAAACAGTGAGGTTGGGGAGGGGTTGCTGGGGTCATAAACAGTGAGGTTGGGGAGTGGTTGCTGGGGTCATAAACAGTGAGGTTGGGGAGTGGTTGCTGGGGTCATAAACAGTGAGGTTGGGGAGGGGTTTCTGGGGTCATAAACAGTGAGGTTGGGGAGGGGTTGCTGGGGTCATAAACAGTGATGTTGGGGAGTGGTTGCTGGGGTCATAAACAGTGAGGTTGGGGAGGGGTTGCTGGGGTCATAAACAGTGAGGTTGAGGAGGGGTTGCTGGGGTCATAAACAGTGAGGTTGGGGAGTGGTTGCTGGGGTCATAAACAGTGAGGTTGGGGAGGGGTTGCTGGGGTCATAAACAGTGAGGCTGGGGAGGGGTTGCTGGGGTCATAAACAGTGAGGTTGGGAAGTGGTTGCTGGGGTCATAAACAGTGAGGTTGGGGAGGGGTTGCTGGGGTCATAAACAGTGAGGTTGGGGAGGGGTTGCTGGGGCTAGTGTCTGTGCTTGTGAGCGTGCGTGCGCGCGCACCTTCATAAATCCGTACATTCTTACCTAAGCACACACGGCTCAACATTTATCTAATAATTAACACAGAGGCTGGTATATATTCATTACCATTAACTAATTACGTATGTCTTTTTTAATTATTATACTTATAATAACTACTGTGAACGGATACACTCTTTACCCAACACCTGAATACTTGCAGCAGGTGTGGAAGTTATAATACTTGCAGCAGGTGTGGAAGTTATAATACTTGCAGCAGGTGTGGAATTTATAATTCTTGTAGCAGGTGTGTGATATTTTGTAGTGTTGCTGAGGCTATAAGTTATATATATCATATAAAATCAGTACCCAATCAGCCGGGTTGTGATTCGTACTTTGGATTTGAGTGCGGCCAGCAGTAACAGCCTAGTTGATCAGGCCCTGAGCCACCGGGAGGCCTAGTCAAGGACCGGGCCGCGGAGCCGTTGACCCCCGGAACGACCTCCATGTAGACTCCAGGTAGGTAGACGTAGGCTCTGAGAGGTACCTGGCCCTGTTGTTTCAGTGGGATGTGTGTGAACTGAGAATAGAACAGGAAAAATAGCGTGTTTAACGGGTACGAGGGACGCTGGTCATGTTAATTTACTTCCAGCATTAGTTTAATTACCTAGTAAGAGTTTACATGTGTAACCTAATGTTTCGTGAAGTGTAATGAGGGAGAGTATGGCGGTATCGTGTTGTATATACTGTTTGCTGTATGTTTATTTTCTTCAAGGAGAGTTTATGTGACCGTCGTTGAAGATCAAACCTAAGGTTTATCAATCACAGTACTGACCATCAATTTAACGTTGTTTATGAATTTACGAATAACTCTGAACCTAGGATAGTTTTATTTAAATAATTTTGCGTAATTAAGGCCAATGTCTCCACCCCTAGACAGTGTTTATCTTCTAGGGTCCAACTACACAACATTCTTACAAATTTGCGAAGTAATTTTCCAGGCGACTAAGACACAGGCAAATATCTTTGCTGCTAGGCGAGCAGAAGCGGCTGGATGGTATGGAAACTTGTCCACATGACACTCCCAGCATCAAACCCAGGAAGATGGGGAGACGGTTCAAGGGCAAAGAAGAAAAAGGCATGATTAGAAACTACTGATATTGCCCCACTCAAAGTTGGTAATAAAGCATTGGCATTGCTTCTTATTGGTCACAGACCAATAAGAAGCAAGATTACCAATCACATGGAATCACAGAAGTTGCACAACTCAGGTCAACGTGGGTTAAGAACAGGTCGCTCCTTTCTCAACTTGGTCTTGGATGTACTTGAAAATAAACAAAATGTAAATGTTGTATACAGTGACTTTGCAAAAGCCTTTGACAAGTGCGACCACGGGGCAAATGCACACAAAATATGTACAAAAGGAATAACTGAGGAGGTGGTCAGATGGATATTTAACTTCCTAACAAACAAAACCCAAAGAGTAATAGTAAACAGAGTGAAATCAGGGGCTGCTACAGTGGAAAGTTCTGTTTCCCTAGGCACGGTACTCTCCCTGCTTCTCTTTCTTCTTCTCGTTTCTAACATAAACAGACATCAGTCATATCACTGTATCATCCTTTGCAGACGACACTATAATCTGTATGACAGTGACATCCATAGAAGACGCAGCGAGCCTCCAAACTAATATAAACCAAGTCTTCCAGTGAACTACTGACAATATGATGTTCAATGATGACAATTTTTAGTTACCACATCACGGAAGAATGAAGACATAAAAAACAAGATGAGAGTACAAGACAAACTCAGACTACTCAACAGAACGTAAGTAAAATGTGAGAGACCTGGGAGTTATAATGTCTGAACATCTTACGTTTAAGAAACACAACAACGTAATTATTGCAACAGCAAGAAAATGATAAGTTGGATAACTAAAAACCTTAAAAACAAGAGATGCCAAGGCAATAATGATACTCTTCAGTTCACTCATTTTCTCTATTCTGGAATATTTTTGTGTACTAACGGCACCCATCAAGGCAGGTGATATTGCTGAGCTGAAGAATGTACAGATAACCCTCACAGCTCGTATAAACTCAGACAAGCACCTAAATTACTGAGAGTGTTTGAAGTTCCTAGAAATGTACAGCTTAGAACATAAGCGAAAAAGATGCATCGTAATCTATACCTGGAAGATACAGGAGAGAATACTAAAAACCGGCACACCGAAATTACTACATATGAACACAAGATCCTTGGCAAACAGTGTAAGATACCTCCGGTGAAAAGCAGAACAATGAGTACACCGAGAGAGAATTTAACTCAATAAGTGTTAAGTGACCACGACTCTTCAACACCCTCCTTTCATGCACAAGGGGATTACCAATAGACCCCTAGTTGTCAACAAGAAGGAACTCAGATTCCTCAGAACAGTTCCTGATCAACCATGTTGTGGCGCATACGTTGAACTGCCGCCGGCAGGCACTAACAGCGGTGACTCAGGTAAAACTCCATGTGAGGGAAGGAGCAGGAGAAAACCTGAAGGGAAGAAGAAGGAAGGTGGAACAAGAGAAGGTCAAGAAGGGAGGATGAAAAGAGAAAGTAGTGAAGGGAAAGAAAAGGTGAAGGGAAGAAGAGAAGGTGGTGAAGGGGAAGAAAAAAGAGATAGCAGAAGGACATGAAGGGGTAAGGCCCTAGTGTACCCTTCACATTTCCTCACAGACCACCACCAACACCATGACTTATATTCAGGTCACGAGCTGCATAGGTCACTCAACACACATGTTAGCACACACACAGTGTTCACATACACACATAATAATATACATAATGTTCACATACACACATAATATACATAGAGCTCACATACACACAATGTTCACATACATAATATACACAGTGTTCACATACACACACATAATAATATATACAGTGTTCACATACATAATAATATACAGTGTTCACATACACATCTTCACAAACATATCATACACAAAATGTTCACATACACATGTTATCATACACACGTCACATCATCCAGGTAGACGTGTTTACATATACACATGTTAACATACACACATGTAAACATACACACACATTAAGTTAGTATAGTTTAAATATAACTGAACTGGGCTGTGATATAAGTTAAAATCTCAGCTCCTTGACACCCTTGTGTCTGAAGCTTCGTTTCTGAAGAAACATTTTGTAATGTCGCTTCTGTATTACTGTTCTTGTAATTATACGTAACTTGTTGTTCTCCCTCGGGCTAATAGCAATCAAAAATAATTTTTCTTAGTTTCCATGACTCTTGTATGATCTTTTGAGATGTTATGTCATCTATTTCCTTTCTTGCAGCGCGGGCATTTCCCGTGTCTTTCTTTGGAAGACATATGATCAGGAGAATTTCTTTCAAAATGAGACCAAATCCACATGAATGATCCAGTTTCAGCATAGATGAGACATGCAGCCAGTTTCCTGAGGAAATTCAACGTTAACACGCACCTACGTTCATGTGATACTTATGTCAGGTATCCATATTTTTTCTTACCCTCGTAGCTCATTAGTTTCCTCTCCTAGGATGCGACCCAAATCGGCCGACTAAAACCCAGGGATCTATTTACTGTTAGTCGAACAGAGGCAGTGGGTGTAAAGATATTTATCTGTACGTTCGGAAAAGTCCAGGATTCGAACCAGGTCCTGCAGCTTTTGAGGCGAACTTACCACCACTACCTTAACATCTTCCTGACATCTTCTGATGTGATTTGTTAGTCAGTAAGTAAGTAAGTTTATTCAGGTATACACAAATACAGTTACATAGATTATCATACATAGCAGCATATGTGTAAAGTACCTAGGAAAACCCAATAAAGTCAGACAGAGTGACTTATTTCCATTGGGGTTTCTGATAGGTTATATACACAGAGGGGTGTTTATACACCGAGAGGTGTTCTGTCTTAGGGATTAATGTATTGTTCACTGGTGGTGAAGAAGATGAATCGGTTCCGTGCACATGGAACAAGTCACCAGACAGACACTGCAAAACTCACATGGAACAAGTCACCAGACAGACACTGCAAAACTCACATGGAACAAGTCACCAGACAGACACTGCAAAACTCACATGGAACAAGTCACCAGACAGACACTGCAAAACTCACATGGAACAAGTCACCAGACAGACACTGCAAAACTCACATGGAACAAGTCACCAGACAGACACTGCAAAACTCACATGGAACAAGTCACCAGACAGACGCTACAAAACTCACATGGAACAAGTCACCAGACAGACGCTACAAAACTCACATGGAACAAGTCACCAGACAGACGCTACAAAACTCACATGGAACAAGTCACCAGACAGACGCTACAAAACTCACATGGAACAAGTCACCAGACAGACGCTACAAAACTCACATGGAACAAGTCACCAGACAGACGCTACAAAACTCACATGGAACAAGTCACCAGACAGACACTACAAAACTCACATGGAACAAGTCACCAGACAGACACTGCAAAACTCACATGGAACAAGTCACCAGACAGACGCTACAAAACTCACATGGAACAAGTCACCAGACAGACGCTACAAAACTCACATGGAACAAGTCACCAGACAGACGCTACAAAACTCACATGGAACAAGTCACCAGACAGACGCTACAAAACTCACATGGAACAAGTCACCAGACAGACGCTACAAAACTCACATGGAACAAATCACCAGACAGACGCTACAAAACTCACATGGAACAAGTCACCAGACAGACGCTACAAAACTCACATGGAACAAGTCACCAGACAGACGCTACAAAAGACAGACGCTACAAAACTCACATGGAACAAGTCACCAGACGGACGCTACAAAACTCACATGGAACAAGTCACCAGACAGACACAAAACTCACATGGAACAAGTCACCAGACAGACGCTACAAAACTCACATGGAACAAGTCACCAGACAGACGCTACAAAACTCACATGGAACAAGTCACCAGACAGACGCTACAAAACTCACATGGAACAAGTCACCAGACAGACGCTACAAAACTCACATGGAACAAGTCACCAGACAGACGCTACAAAACTCACATGGAACAAGTCACCAGACAGACGCTACAAAACTCACATGGAACAAGTCACCAGACAGACACTGCAAAACTCACATGGAACAAGTCACCAGACAGACACTGCAAAACTCACATGGAACAAGTCACCAGACAGACACTGCAAAACTCACATGGAACAAGTCACCAGACAGACACTGCAAAACTCACATGGAACAAGTCACCAGACAGACACTGCAAAACTCACATGGAACAAGTCACCAGACAGACACTACAAAACTCACATGGAACAAGTCACCAGACAGACGCTACAAAACTCACATGGAACAAAACTCACATGGAACAAGTCACCAGACAGACGCTACAAAACTCACATGGAACAAGTCACCAGACAGACACTGCAAAACTCACATGGAACAAGTCACCAGACAGACGCTACAAAACTCACATGGAACAAGTCACCAGACAGACGCTACAAAACTCACATGGAACAAGTCACCAGACAGACACTACAAAACTCACATGGAACAAGTCACCAGACAGACGCTACAAAACTCACATGGAACAAGTCACCAGACAGACGCTACAAAACTCACATGGAACAAGTCACCAGACAGACGCTACAAAACTCACATGGAACAAGTCACCAGACAGACGCTACAAAACTCACATGGAACAAGTCACCAGACAGACACTACAAAACTCACATGGAACAAGTCACCAGACAGACGCTACAAAACTCACATGGAACAAGTCACCAGACAGACACTGCAAAACTCACATGGAACAAGTCACCAGACAGACGCTACAAAACTCACATGGAACAAGTCACCAGACAGACACTGCAAAACTCACATGGAACAAGTCACCAGACAGACGCTACAAAACTCACATGGAACAAGTCACCAGACAGACACTGCAAAACTCACATGGAACAAGTCACCAGACAGACACTGCAAAACTCACATGGAACAAGTCACCAGACAGACACTGCAAAACTCACATGGAACAAGTCACCAGACAGACACTGCAAAACTCACATGGAACAAGTCACCAGACAGACACTGCAAAACTCACATGGAACAAGTCACCAGACAGACACTACAAAACTCACATGGAACAAGTCACCAGACAGACGCTACAAAACTCACATGGAACAAGTCACCAGACAGACACTGCAAAACTCACATGGAACAAGTCACCAGACAGACACTACAAAACTCACATGGAACAAGTCACCAGACAGACACTACAAAACTCACATGGAACAAGTCACCAGACAGACGCTACAAAACTCACATGGAACAAGTCACCAGACAGACGCTACAAAACTCACATGGAACAAGTCACCAGACAGACGCTACAAAACTCACATGGAACAAGTCACCAGACAGACGCTACAAAACTCACATGGAACAAGTCACCAGACAGACGCTACAAAACTCACATGGAACAAGTCACCAGACAGACACTGCAAAACTCACATGGAACAAGTCACCAGACAGACGCTACAAAACTCACATGGAACAAGTCACCAGACAGACGCTACAAAACTCACATGGAACAAGTCACCAGACAGACACTGCAAAACTCACATGGAACAAGTCACCAGACAGACACTGCAAAACTCACATGGAACAAGTCACCAGACAGACACTGCAAAACTCACATGGAACAAGTCACCAGACAGACACTGCAAAACTCACATGGAACAAGTCACCAGACAGACACTGCAAAACTCACATGGAACAAGTCACCAGACAGACACTGCAAAACTCACATGGAACAAGTCACCAGACAGACACTGCAAAACTCACATGGAACAAGTCACCAGACAGACGCTACAAAACTCACATGGAACAAGTCACCAGACAGACACTGCAAAACTCACATGTCACCAGACAGACACTGCAAAACTCACATGGAACAAGTCACCAGACAGACGCTACAAAACTCACATGGAACAAGTCACCAGACAGACGCTACAAAACTCACATGGAACAAGTCACCAGACAGACGCTACAAAACTCACATGGAACAAGTCACCAGACAGACGCTACAAAACTCACATGGAACAAATAAGACAGACGCTACAAAACTCACATGGAACAAGTCACCAGACAGACGCTACAAAACTCACATGGAACAAGTCACCAGACAGACACTGCAAAACTCACATGGAACAAGTCACCAGACAGACGCTACAAAACTCACATGGAACAAGTCACCAGACAGACGCTACAAAACTCACATGGAACAAGTCACCAGACAGACGCTGCAAAACTCACATGGAACAAGTCACCAGACAGACACTACAAAACTCACATGGAACAAAACTCACAAAACTCACATGGAACAAGTCACCAGACAGACGCTACAAAACTCACATGGAACAAGTCACCAGACAGACACTGCAAAACTCACATGGAACAAGTCACCAGACAGACACTGCAAAACTCACATGGAACAAGTCACCAGACAGACGCTACAAAACTCACATGGAACAAGTCACCAGACAGACACTGCAAAACTCACATGGAACAAGTCACCAGACAGACACTGCAAAACTCACATGGAACAAGTCACCAGACAGACACTGCAAAACTCACATGGAACAAGTCACCAGACAGACACTGCAAAACTCACATGGAACAAGTCACCAGACAGACACTGCAAAACTCACATGGAACAAGTCACCAGACAGACGCTACAAAACTCACATGGAACAAGTCACCAGACAGACGCTACAAAACTCACATGGAACAAGTCACCAGACAGACACTGCAAAACTCACATGGAACAAGTCACCAGACAGACGCTACAAAACTCACATGGAACAAGTCACCAGACAGACGCTACAAAACTCACATGGAACAAGTCACCAGACAGACGCTACAAAACTCACATGGAACAAGTCACCAGACAGACACTCAAAACTCACATGGAACAAGACCAGACAGACACTGCAAAACTCACATGGAACAAGTCACCAGACAGACACTGCAAAACTCACATGGAACAAGTCACCAGACAGACACTGCAAAACTCACATGGAACAAGTCACCAGACAGACACTGCAAAACTCACATGGAACAAGTCACCAGACAGACACTGCAAAACTCACATGGAACAAGTCACCAGACAGACACTGCAAAACTCACATGGAACAAGTCACCAGACAGACACTGCAAAACTCACATGGAACAAGTCACCAGACAGACGCTACAAAACTCACATGGAACAAGTCACCAGACAGACGCTACAAAACTCACATGGAACAAGTCACCAGACAGACGCTACAAAACTCACATGGAACAAGTCACCAGACAGACACTGCAAAACTCACATGGAACAAGTCACCAGACAGACGCTACAAAACTCACATGGAACAAGTCACCAGACAGACGCTACAAAACTCACATGGAACAAGTCACCAGACAGACGCTACAAAACTCACATGGAACAAGTCACCAGACAGACGCTACAAAACTCACATGGAACAAGTCACCAGACAGACACTGCAAAACTCACATGGAACAAGTCACCAGACAGACGCTACAAAACTCACATGGAACAAGTCACCAGACAGACGCTACAAAACTCACATGGAACAAGTCACCAGACAGACGCTACAAAACTCACATGGAACAAATCAGACAGACGCTCACATGGAACAAGTCACCAGACAGACGCTACAAAACTCACATGGAACAAGTCACCAGACAGACGCTGCAAAACTCACATGGAACAAGTCACCAGACAGACACTGCAAAACTCACATGGAACAAGTCACCAGACAGACACTGCAAAACTCACATGGAACAAGTCACCAGACAGACACTACAAAACTCACATGGAACAAGTCACCAGACAGACACTGCAAAACTCACATGGAACAAGTCACCAGACAGACACTGCAAAACTCACATGGAACAAGTCACCAGACAGACACTGCAAAACTCACATGGAACAAGTCACCAGACAGACACTGCAAAACTCACATGGAACAAGTCACCAGACAGACACTGCAAAACTCACATGGAACAAGTCACCAGACAGACACTGCAAAACTCACATGGAACAAGTCACCAGACAGACACTGCAAAACTCACATGGAACAAGTCACCAGACAGACACTGCAAAACTCACATGGAACAAGTCACCAGACAGACGCTACAAAACTCACATGGAACAAGTCACCAGACAGACACTGCAAAACTCACATGGAACAAGTCACCAGACAGACGCTACAAAACTCACATGGAACAAGTCACCAGACAGACGCTACAAAACTCACATGGAACAAGTCACCAGACAGACGCTACAAAACTCACATGGAACAAGTCACCAGACAGACGCTACAAAACTCACATGGAACAAGTCACCAGACAGACACTGCAAAACTCACATGGAACAAGTCACCAGACAGACGCTACAAAACTCACATGGAACAAGTCACCAGACAGACACTGCAAAACTCACATGGAACAAGTCACCAGACAGACACTGCAAAACTCACATGGAACAAGTCACCAGACAGACGCTACAAAACTCACATGGAACAAGTCACCAGACAGACGCTACAAAACTCACATGGAACAAGTCACCAGACAGACACTGCAAAACTCACATGGAACAAGTCACCAGACAGACGCTACAAAACTCACATGGAACAAGTCACCAGACAGACGCTACAAAACTCACATGGAACAAGTCACCAGACAGACGCTACAAAACTCACATGGAACAAGTCACCAGACAGACGCTACAAAACTCACATGGAACAAGTCACCAGACAGACGCTACAAAACTCACATGGAACAAGTCACCAGACAGACGCTACAAAACTCACATGGAACAAGTCACCAGACAGACGCTACAAAACTCACATGGAACAAGTCACCAGACAGACGCTACAAAACTCACATGGAACAAGTCACCAGACAGACACGTCAAAACTCACATGGAACAAGTCACCAGACAGACACTGCAAAACTCACATGGAACAAGTCACCAGACAGACACTGCTACAAAACTCACATGGAACAAGTCACCAGACAGACACTGCAAAACTCACATGGAACAAGTCACCAGACAGACACTGCAAAACTCACATGGAACAAGTCACCAGACAGACACTGCAAAACTCACATGGAACAAGTCACCAGACAGACACTGCAAAACTCACATGGAACAAGTCACCAGACAGACACTGCAAAACTCACATGGAACAAGTCACCAGACAGACACTGCAAAACTCACATGGAACAAGTCACCAGACAGACGCTACAAAACTCACATGGAACAAGTCACCAGACAGACGCTACAAAACTCACATGGAACAAGTCACCAGACAGACGCTACAAAACTCACATGGAACAAGTCACCAGACAGACGCTACAAAACTCACATGGAACAAGTCACCAGACAGACGCTACAAAACTCACATGGAACAAGTCACCAGACAGACGCTACAAAACTCACATGGAACAAGTCACCAGACAGACGCTACAAAACTCACATGGAACAAGTCACCAGACAGACGCTACAAAACTCACATGGAACAAGTCACCAGACAGACGCTACAAAACTCACATGGAACAAGTCACCAGACAGACACTGCAAAACTCACATGGAACAAGTCACCAGACAGACGCTACAAAACTCACATGGAACAAGTCACCAGACAGACGCTACAAAACTCACATGGAACAAGTCACCAGACAGACACTGCAAAACTCACATGGAACAAGTCACCAGACAGACGCTACAAAACTCACATGGAACAAGTCACCAGACAGACACTGCAAAACTCACATGGAACAAGTCACCAGACAGACGCTACAAAACTCACATGGAACAAGTCACCAGACAGACGCTACAAAACTCACATGGAACAAGTCACCAGACAGACACTGCAAAACTCACATGGAACAAGTCACCAGACAGACACTGCAAAACTCACATGGAACAAGTCACCAGACAGACGCTACAAAACTCACATGGAACAAGTCACCAGACAGACGCTACAAAACTCACATGGAACAAGTCACCAGACAGACGCTACAAAACTCACATGGAACAAGTCACCAGACAGACACTGCAAAACTCACATGGAACAAGTCACCAGACAGACACTGCAAAACTCACATGGAACAAGTCACCAGACAGACACTGCAAAACTCACATGGAACAAGTCACCAGACAGACACTGCAAAACTCACATGGAACAAGTCACCAGACAGACACTGCAAAACTCACATGGAACAAGTCACCAGACAGACACTGCAAAACTCACATGGAACAAGTCACCAGACAGACACTGCAAAACTCACATGGAACAAGTCACCAGACAGACACTGCAAAACTCACATGGAACAAGTCACCAGACAGACACTGCAAAACTCACATGGAACAAGTCACCAGACAGACACTGCAAAACTCACATGGAACAAGTCACCAGACAGACGCTACAAAACTCACATGGAACAAGTCACCAGACAGACGCTACAAAACTCACATGGAACAAGTCACCAGACAGACACTGCAAAACTCACATGGAACAAGTCACCAGACAGACGCTACAAAACTCACATGGAACAAGTCACCAGACAGACGCTACAAAACTCACATGGAACAAGTCACCAGACAGACGCTACAAAACTCACATGGAACAAGTCACCAGACAGACGCTACAAAACTCACATGGAACAAGTCACCAGACAGACGCTACAAAACTCACATGGAACAAGTCACCAGACAGACGCTACAAAACTCACATGGAACAAGTCACCAGACAGACGCTACAAAACTCACATGGAACAAGTCACCAGACAGACGCTACAAAACTCACATGGAACAAGTCACCAGACAGACGCTACAAAACTCACATGGAACAAGTCACCAGACAGACGCTACAAAACTCACATGGAACAAGTCACCAGACAGACGCTACAAAACTCACATGGAACAAGTCACCAGACAGACACTGCAAAACTCACATGGAACAAGTCACCAGACAGACACTGCAAAACTCACATGGAACAAGTCACCAGACAGACGCTACAAAACTCACATGGAACAAGTCACCAGACAGACACTACAAAACTCACATGGAACAAGTCACCAGACAGACGCTACAAAACTCACATGGAACAAGTCACCAGACAGACGCTACAAAACTCACATGGAACAAGTCACCAGACAGACACTGCAAAACTCACATGGAACAAGTCACCAGACAGACACTACAAAACTCACATGGAACAAGTCACCAGACAGACGCTACAAAACTCACATGGAACAAGTCACCAGACAGACGCTACAAAACTCACATGGAACAAGTCACCAGACAGACACTGCAAAACTCACATGGAACAAGTCACCAGACAGACACTGCAAAACTCACATGGAACAAGTCACCAGACAGACGCTACAAAACTCACATGGAACAAGTCACCAGACAGACACTGCAAAACTCACATGGAACAAGTCACCAGACAGACGCTACAAAACTCACATGGAACAAGTCACCAGACAGACGCTACAAAACTCACATGGAACAAGTCACCAGACAGACGCTACAAAACTCACATGGAACAAGTCACCAGACAGACGCTACAAAACTCACATGGAACAAGTCACCAGACAGACGCTACAAAACTCACATGGAACAAGTCACCAGACAGACGCTACAAAACTCACATGGAACAAGTCACCAGACAGACGCTACAAAACTCACATGGAACAAGTCACCAGACAGACGCTACAAAACTCACATGGAACAAGTCACCAGACAGACGCTACAAAACTCACATGGAACAAGTCACCAGACAGACACTGCAAAACTCACATGGAACAAGTCACCAGACAGACGCTACAAAACTCACATGGAACAAGTCACCAGACAGACACTGCAAAACTCACATGGAACAAGTCACCAGACAGACACTGCAAAACTCACATGGAACAAGTCACCAGACAGACGCTACAAAACTCACATGGAACAAGTCACCAGACAGACACTGCAAAACTCACATGGAACAAGTCACCAGACAGACACTGCAAAACTCACATGGAACAAGTCACCAGACAGACACTGCAAAACTCACATGGAACAAGTCACCAGACAGACACTGCAAAACTCACATGGAACAAGTCACCAGACAGACACTGCAAAACTCACATGGAACAAGTCACCAGACAGACACTGCAAAACTCACATGGAACAAGTCACCAGACAGACACTGCAAAACTCACATGGAACAAGTCACCAGACAGACACTGCAAAACTCACATGGAACAAGTCACCAGACAGACACTGCAAAACTCACATGGAACAAGTCACCAGACAGACGCTACAAAACTCACATGGAACAAGTCACCAGACAGACACTACAAAACTCACATGGAACAAGTCACCAGACAGACGCTACAAAACTCACATGGAACAAATCACCAGACAGACGCTACACATGGAAAGTCACTCACATGGAACAAGTCACCAGACAGACGCTACAAAACTCACATGGAACAAGTCACCAGACAGACGCTACAAAACTCACATGGAACAAGTCACCAGACAGACGCTACAAAACTCACATGGAACAAGTCACCAGACAGACGCTACAAAACTCACATGGAACAAGTCACCAGACAGACACTGCAAAACTCACATGGAACAAGTCACCAGACAGACGCTACAAAACTCACATGGAACAAGTCACCAGACAGACGCTACAAAACTCACATGGAACAAGTCACCAGACAGACGCTACAAAACTCACATGGAACAAGTCACCAGACAGACGCTACAAAACTCACATGGAACAAGTCACCAGACAGACGCTACAAAACTCACATGGAACAAGTCACCAGACAGACGCTACAAAACTCACATGGAACAAGTCACCAGACAGACACTGCAAAACTCACATGGAACAAGTCACCAGACAGACACTGCAAAACTCACATGGAACAAGTCACCAGACAGACACTGCAAAACTCACATGGAACAAGTCACCAGACAGACACTGCAAAACTCACATGGAACAAGTCACCAGACAGACACTGCAAAACTCACATGGAACAAGTCACCAGACAGACACTGCAAAACTCACATGGAACAAGTCACCAGACAGACACTGCAAAACTCACATGGAACAAGTCACCAGACAGACGCTACAAAACTCACATGGAACAAGTCACCAGACAGACACTGCAAAACTCACATGGAACAAGTCACCAGACAGACACTGCAAAACTCACATGGAACAAGTCACCAGACAGACGCTGCAAAACTCACATGGAACAAGTCACCAGACAGACGCTACAAAACTCACATGGAACAAGTCACCAGACAGACGCTACAAAACTCACATGGAACAAGTCACCAGACAGACGCTACAAAACTCACATGGAACAAGTCACCAGACAGACGCTACAAAACTCACATGGAACAAGTCACCAGACAGACGCTACAAAACTCACATGGAACAAGTCACCAGACAGACGCTACAAAACTCACATGGAACAAGTCACCAGACAGACGCTACAAAACTCACATGGAACAAGTCACCAGACAGACGCTACAAAACTCACATGGAACAAGTCACCAGACAGACGCTACAAAACTCACATGGAACAAGTCACCAGACAGACGCTACAAAACTCACATGGAACAAGTCACCAGACAGACGCTACAAAACTCACATGGAACAAGTCACCAGACAGACGCTACAAAACTCACATGGGAACAAGTCACCAGACAGACACTGCAAAACTCACATGGAACACTCACACATGGAACAAGTCACCAGACAGACGCTACAAAACTCACATGGAACAAGTCACCAGACAGACGCTGGGAACAAGTCACCAGACAGACGCTACAAAACTCACATGGAACAAGTCACCAGACAGACGCTCACTCACATGGAACAAGTCACCAGACAGACGCTACAAAACTCACATGGAACAAGTCACCAGACAGACGCTACAAAACTCACATGGAACAAGTCACCAGACAGACGCTACAAAACTCACATGGAACAAGTCACCAGACAGACGCTACAAAACTCACATGGAACAAGTCACCAGACAGACGCTACAAAACTCACATGGAACAAGTCACCAGACAGACACTGCAAAACTCACATGGAACAAGTCACCAGACAGACGCTACAAAACTCACATGGAACAAGTCACCAGACAGACACTGCAAAACTCACATGGAACAAGTCACCAGACAGACGCTACAAAACTCACATGGAACAAGTCACCAGACAGACACTGCAAAACTCACATGGAACAAGTCACCAGACAGACGCTACAAAACTCACATGGAACAAGTCACCAGACAGACACTGCAAAACTCACATGGAACAAGTCACCAGACAGACACTGCAAAACTCACATGGAACAAGTCACCAGACAGACGCTGCAAAACTCACATGGAACAAGTCACCAGACAGACACTACAAAACTCACATGGAACAAGTCACCAGACAGACACTGCAAAACTCACATGGAACAAGTCACCAGACAGACGCTACAAAACTCACATGGAACAAGTCACCAGACAGACACTGCAAAACTCACATGGAACAAGTCACCAGACAGACGCTACAAAACTCACATGGAACAAGTCACCAGACAGACGCTACAAAACTCACATGGAACAAGTCACCAGACAGACGCTACAAAACTCACATGGAACAAGTCACCAGACAGACGCTACAAAACTCACATGGAACAAGTCACCAGACAGACACTGCAAAACTCACATGGAACAAGTCACCAGACAGACGCTACAAAACTCACATGGAACAAGTCACCAGACAGACGCTACAAAAAGTCTCACATGGAACAAGTCACCAGACAGACGCTACAAAACTCACATGGAACAAGTCACCAGACAGACGCTACAAAACTCACATGGAACAAGTCACCAGACAGACGCTACAAAACTCACATGGAACAAGTCACCAGACAGACGCTACAAAACTCACATGGAACAAGTCACCAGACAGACGCTACAAAACTCACATGGAACAAGTCACCAGACAGACACTGCAAAACTCACATGGAACAAGTCACCAGACAGACACTGCAAAACTCACATGGAACAAGTCACCAGACAGACTCTTCAAAACTCACATGGAACAAGTCACCAGACAGACAAACTACGAAGTAAAAAAAAGATCAGACGGCCAAGAAGGCTGAAACGAAAAACAAATTAACAACTAAAAGGAGGGGGGAGGAAAGGGGATAAGTGGGACACAGCTAATTAATAGTTTGATTAGCTACAACTTAACTGAATAGTTATCAACGGACAACAGCCTGACTGATTAGTTATCAACCAGGATACAATGACCTTCAGAATCAACTCGAGATGACTAACTACGTCAACCTGCTAGAAGAACTTGCAACCAAACCTAAGCCTGGCTACTGCAACATCGGTCAGTGTGTTTACATTGCAAGTTGCTCCACAAACGTATTTATCTACATTTATGTTATCACAGTGGACTATATATCTGCTCAGGCTTCTCCCTGAATTCAAATGGCATTCAAATATAATTTATAATGCTTGACACATACAGCACAAGATATATAGAAAAAAGTCGATATGGGATCAAATTAATAAGAATGGTGCGTTAATTCCGTTCTGTCTGATATTTTTAATATGGACACCTGGCTTCTCCAGTGAGCATGTTGTTAGAGGTATTAAGTCAGTAAGTTGCATTCAGTAATGTAATGACAGACTCAGTACTGACCAAGGTATCAAGATCACTGTCATCAGGATAACAAACGGTTCAACTTGTAATGTAGAAGCCCAATTGTTAATTTTTGTGCTAAACTCAACATGGTTACTATAATTCTTATTAAAGAGAAAGCATCAGCAAGAGTAGTAGTACACTTACCACTGGACTCTTGGTTATATCAATCACTTTAAATATTATGGGATATTTTCTTGTTAAAAGGTAGGCGAAAAATCTGCCAGTAATTTAGGTACTCGACTGAACTTACATGTGCAGTGAAGGTCTCTATACGTTATCAACATCTGAAATTTCTCCCGTCTTAAATGGGGCTGTTAGTGTATAGCAATATTCCAGCCTAAAGAGAGCAAGTGACTTGGAGAGGACCATCAGTACCTTAGCATCCCTTGTTTTGAAAGCTCTCATTATCCAACCTATCATTTTCCTCGCGGTTGTGATAATAACACTGTCGTGATCCTTGAAGGTGAGATCCTCAGATATTATCACTTCTAAGTCGTTAATATTAGTTTTTCGCTCTTCTGAGCATTTAAAGTCAGTTGTATATTCATTTCCAGTTTTTATTTCCTCATTTTTTCCCATAGAGTAATTGAAATTTGTCCTCATTTTGTTTTTCATGACCCACTGGAAGATCTGATCTCTCTCCACTTGGAGGTTTGTAATGTCCTTTGTGGATGCCATTCTTACACAAATTTGAGTATCGTGAATGAACTTATGGCCCGAATTTTTAAAGGGGTGGACCGGTAAGCCAGTGGAAAGTCTCGGTCAGGTGACCACAAACACCAGTGGAAGGCCTCGGTCAGATGACCACAAACACCAGTGGAAGGCCTCGGTCAGATGACCACACGCACCAGTGGAAGGCCTCGGTCAGATGACCACAAACACCATTGGAAGGCCTCGGTCAGATGACCACAAACACCATTGGAAGGCCTCGGTCAGATGACCACAAACACCAGTGGAAGGCCTCGGTCAGATGACCACAAGCACCAGTGGAAGGTCTCGGTCAGATGACCATAAGCACCAGTGGAAGGCCTCGGTCAGCTGACCACAAGCACCAGTGGAAGGTCTCGGTCAGATGACCACAAACACCAGTGGTGGGGGTCATCATATGACTAAGACTCGCGTCAGGAAACACTTGTCCTGTTCCCTGACAAATGTTACCTGACCTAACCTCTAGTATCGTCTGTAAAGGATGTTAAAGTGCTTTGACTTACAGTACTGTTCCTTGGGAAACAGAGCTTTTCTCTGGCTAGGAATACCAAACACTCTCCTCATATTAAGAACCTTCGTAATTTTTAGGCAGCCAAGAATATCCGAGGACTTCCTTCTGCATTATTTCAAGGTGTCAAATATTTTTTCTCTAGCTAATATTAGCACAGGCGCAGCGTAATAAATTAAGCACATAATATAAGCTATGTACACCACTCTGCCTTCTTACATTAGCACTATTTTTTTAGGGTAGTAGCCAGCAGGAGCTCTGAGGTATCTTGGTGTCTACACCAAGATAACGTACCTGATGAGTTTGTAGACAAAGTCGTTTGTTTCGTTATTTTAGCTATAGACACAGATCACAGTCTTAGTTGATTGCATACTGTTAGAACTTGACTGAGAATGGTGTTCATTTGCATATGTACTGTTGTATGGAGCATAAGACGGTGAATTTCAGAGTTCGTGATACTGTAGGTGGTGTTGTGGGCGCGTTAATGTTGTAGCTTGTAGAGGATAACTGATCATGACGTAAATATAGCTGAATGCTTCTTTATTATTATTACTATTAAAATGCAGGAAGGGAATATATAATGAGGTGTGGCAGATCTAGGCGGTGAGCGAGAGGTGAAGAAAAGAGAGATGAGGGAATAAACTTACTTACTAGGGAATGGATGGGAGGGAAGAGGCAGAGACGGGAAGGAAAGAGTGGTAAGGGGACGGCAGGGAGGGGTGAGGGAGAGGCAGGAAGGGGTTAGGGAGAACCAGAGGGGTGAGGGAGAGGCAGGAAGGGGTTAGGGAGAACCAGAGGGGTGAGGGAGGGATAAGGTGGCGGCAGATAGAGGAGGGAAGGGTAATGGGAGGAAGAGATAGATAAGGGAGAGGCTGACAGTGGTGAGAGAGAGATGGGGTGAAGGAGGGAGGGAGAGATGGAGAGATAAAGTATGCTTCACTAAGTCTATTGATGCTCAACACATTGATGCTGTCGTTCCTGATCACCTGTGTATATACTGGACACACCTGATAACCCGTGTCTACAATGTACACACCTGATCACCCGTGTCTACAATATACACATCTGATCACCGGTGTATACAATGTACACACCTGATCACCGGTGTATACAATGTACACATCTGATCACCGGTGTCTACAATGTACACACCTGATCACCGGTGTATACAATGTATACACCTGATCACCGGTGTCTACAATGTATACACCTGATCACCCGTGTCTACAATGTACACACCTGATCACCGGTGTATACAATGTATACACCTGATCACCGGTGTCTACAATGTATACACCT
This sequence comes from Cherax quadricarinatus, assembly GCF_038502225.1. NCBI lineage: Eukaryota > Metazoa > Arthropoda > Malacostraca > Decapoda > Parastacidae > Cherax > Cherax quadricarinatus. The sequence goes on from NC_091298.1 coordinate 56,745,636, forward strand.
GATCACCCGTGTCTACAATGTACACACCTGATCACCGGTGTATACAATGTACACACCTGATCACCGGTGTCTACAATGTACACACCTGATCACCGGTGTCTACAATGTACACACCTGATCACCGGTGTATACAATGTACACACCTGATCACCGGTGTCTACAATGTACACACCTGATCACCGGTGTCTACAATGTACACACCTGATCACCGGTGTCTACAACGTATACACCTGATCACCCGTGTCTACAATGTATACACCTGATCACCCGTGTATACAATGTACACACATCAGTTGTGGACAACATACACTTAAACCGTCTGGTGGACAACATACTCATACAGTCTGGTGGACAACATACTCATACAGTCTGGTTACCTGGAGGTTACCTGGAGGTTATTCCGGAGATCAACGCCCCCGCGGCCCGGTCCATGACAAGGCCTCCCGATGGATCAGGGCCTGATCAACTAGGCTGTTACTGCTGGCCGCACGCAGTCCAACGTACGAGCCACAGCCCGGCTGATCCGGCATTGACTTTAGGTATCTGTCCAGCTCTCTCTTGAAGGCAGCCAGGGGTTTATTGGCAATTCCCCTAATGCTTGATGGGAGGCTGTTGAACAGTCTTGGGCCCCGGACACTTATGGTGTTTTCCCTTAGTGTACCAATGGCTCCCCTACTTTTTATTGGGGGCATTTTGCATCGCCTGCCCAGTCTTTTACTTTCGTAGGGAGTGATTTATGTGTGCAGATTTGGGACCATTCTCATACAGTCTGGTGGACAACATACTCATACAGTCTGGTGGACAACATACACTCACACAGTCTGGTGGTCAACATACACTCATACAGTCTGGTGGACAACATACACTCATACAGTCTGGTGGACAACATACACTCATACAGTCTGGTGGTCAACATACACTCATACAGTCTGGTGGACAACATACACTCATACAGTCTGGTGGACAACATACACTCATACAGTCTGGTGGACAACATACACTCATACAGTCTGGTGGACAACATACACTCATACAGTCTGGTGGTCAACATACACTCATACAGTCTGGTGGACAACATACACTCATACAGTCTGGTGGACAACATACACTCATACAGTCTGGTGGACAACATACACTCATACAGTCTGGTGGTCAACATACACTCATACAGTCTGGTGGACAACATACACTCATACAGTCTGGTGGACAACATACACTCACACAGTCTGGTGGTCAACATACACTCATACAGTCTGGTGGACAACATACACTCATACAGTCTGGTGGACAACATACACTCATACAGTCTGGTGGACAACATACTCATACAGTCTGGTGGACAACATACTCATACAGTCTGGTGGACAACATACACTCATACAGTCTGGTGGACAACATACTCATACAGTCTGGTGGACAACATACTCATACAGTCTGGTGGACAACATACACTCATACAATCTGGTGGGCAACATACACTCATAGTCTGGTGGACAACATACTCATACAGTCTGGTGGACAACATACTCATACAGTCTGGTGGACAACATACTCATACAGTCTGGTGGACAACATACTCATACAGTCTGGTGGACAACATACACTCATACAGTCTGGTGGACAACATACACTCATACAGTCTGGTGGACAACATACACTCATACAGTCTGGTGGACAACATACACTCATACAGTCTGGTGGACAACATATACAGTCTGGTGGTCAACATACACTCATACAGTCTGATGGACAACAAATTCATACAGTCTGGTGGTCAACATACACTCATACAGTCTGGTGGACAACATACACTCATGCAGTCTGGTGGTCAACATACACTCATACAGTCTGGTGGACAACATACACTATACAGTCTGGTGGACAACATACACTATACAGTCTGGTGGTCAACATACACTCATACAGTCTGGTGGTCAACATACACTCATACAGTCTGGTGGACAACATACACTATACAGTCTGGTGGTCAACATACACTATACAGTCTGGTGGTCAACATACACTCATACAGTCTGGTGGACAACATACACTATACAGTCTGGTGGTCAACATACACTCATACAGTCTGGTGGTCAACATACACTCATACAGTCTGGTGGTCAACATACACCAAAATAACAAAACAACAAAATACCTTTCATCCGTGGACTGCTTGCAGAGGCAAAGGCAATGTTCGCGGCTTTCACAGAGACCCACATAAAGGATCACTTGGAAAACGAAATATGGATCCCAGGTTACAACCTATACAGATGTGACAGAGTGAACAGGAAAAAGGGGGGGGGGGTTGGCCTGTACATTGCAGAGTCACTTGTTTGCACAGAACTGCTAAATGCCTCAAATGATGTAGTGGAAGTTTTAGCAGTAAAGGTCGAGAACCAAAACCTAGTCATTGTGGTAGTCTACAAGCCTCCGGATGCAACATCCCAGCAATTCCAGGAACAGCTGTTAAAAATTGACCACTGTCTGGAAAATATTCCAGCTCCTGCACCCAACATCTTGCTCCTGGGGGATTTCAACTTAAGGCACCTAAAATGGAGGAATATAGCAAATAATATTGTTGCAGTAATAACACCAGGAGGCAGCTCTGATGAAAACTCACACTCACACGAGCTTTTAAATCTCTGCACAAAATTCAATTTAAACCAGCAAATAATAGAGCCTACTAGACTGGAGAATAGACTAGACCTCATCTTCACTAACAATGATGATCTGATAAGAAATGTCACCATATCAAAAAAATATACTCAGATCACAACATAATTGAGGTTCAGACATGTATGCGTGGAGCCCCAGACCGACATAGTGAGACTAGTCACGAGGGAGCATTCACCAAATTCAACTTCAATAACAAAAACATAAAGTGGGACCAAGTAAACCAAGTCCTAACCGATATAAGCTGGGAAGATATACTAAGCAACACAGACCCCAACGTATGCCTAGAACAGATTAACTTGGTGGCACTCGACGTATGCACAAGGCTTATTCCTCTAAGAAAAAGGAGGAGTAGATGTAAAATAGAAAGAGACAGGCGCTCCCTTTACAGGCGATGGAAAAGAATAACAGAGCGGCTAAAAGAGGTCAATATATCTGAAATGCGTAGGGAGACACTGGTCAGAGAAATAGCAAGCATCGAACTCAAGCTAAAGGAATCTTATAGGAGTCAGGAATCGCGGGAAGAACTAAAAGCCATAAATGAAATCGAAAGAAACCCAAAGTATTTCTTCTCCTATGCCAAATCAAAGTCGAGAACAACATCCAGTATTGGGCCCCTACTTAAACAAGATGGGTCCTACACAGATGACAGCAAGGAAATGAGTGAGCTACTCAAGTCCCAATATGACTCAGTTTTTAGCAAGCCGCTAACCAGACTGAGAGTCGAAGATCAAAATGAATTTTTTATGAGAGAGCCACAAAATTTGGTTAACACAAGCCTATCCGATGTTATCCTGACGCCAAATGACTTCGAACAGGCGATAAATGACATGCCCATGCACTCTGCCCCAGGGCCAGACTCATGGAACTCCGTGTTCATCAAGAACTGCAAGAAGCCCCTATCATGAGCCTTTTCCATCCTATGGAGAGGGAGCATGGACACGGGGGTCGTCCCACAGTTACTAAAAACAACAGACATAGCCCCACTCCACAAAGGGGGCAGTAAAGCAACAGCAAAGAACTACAGACCGATAGCACTAACATCCCATATCATAAAAATCTTTGAAAGGGTCCTAAGAAGCAAGATCACCACCCATCTAGAAACCCATCAGTTACACAACCCAGGGCAACATGGGTTTAGAACAGGTCGCTCCTGTCTGTCTCAACTATTGGATCACTACGACAAGGTCCTAAATGCACTAGAAGACAAAAAGAATGCAGATGTAATATATACAGACTTTGCAAAAGCCTTCGACAAGTGTGACCATGGCGTAATAGCGCACAAAATGCGTGCTAAAGGAATAACAGGAAAAGTCGGTCGATGGATCTATAATTTCCTCACTAACAGAACACAGAGAGTAGTCGTCAACAGAGTAAAGTCCGAGGCAGCTACGGTGAAAAGCTCTGTTCCACAAGGCACAGTACTCGCTCCCATCTTGTTCCTCATCCTCATATCCGACATTGACAAGGATGTCAGCCACAGCACCGTGTCTTCCTTTGCAGATGACACCCGAATCTGCATGACAGTGTCTTCCATTGCAGACACTGCAAGGCTCCAGGCGGACATCAACCAAATCTTTCAGTGGGCTGCAGAAAACAATATGAAGTTCAACGATGAGAAATTTCAATTACTCAGATATGGTAAACACGAGGAAATTAAATCTTCATCAGAGTACAAAACAAATTCTGGCCACAAAATAGAGCGAAACACCAACGTCAAAGACCTGGGAGTGATCATGTCGGAGGATCTCACCTTCAAGGACCATAACATTGTATCGATCGCATCTGCTAGAAAAATGACAGGATGGATAATGAGAACCTTCAAAACGAGGGATGCCAAGCCCATGATGACACTCTTCAGGTCACTTGTTCTATCTAGGCTGGAATATTGCTGTACACTAACAGCACCTTTCAAAGCAGGTGAAATTGCTGACCTAGAAAATGTACAGAGAACCTTCACGGCGCGCATAACGGAGATAAAACACCTCAATTACTGGGAGCGCTTGAGGTTCCTGAACCTGTATTCCCTGGAAAGCAGGCGGGAGAGATACATGATTATATACACCTGGAAAATCCTAGAGGGACTAGTACCGAACTTGCACACGAAAATCACTCACTACGAAAGCAAAAGACTTGGCAAACAATGCAACATCCCCCCCAATGAAAAGCAGGGGTGTCACTAGCACGTTAAGAGACCATACAATAAGTGTCAGGGGCCCGAGACTGTTCAACTGCCTCCCAGCATACATAAGGGGATTACCAAGAGACCCCTGGCAGTCTTCAAGCTGGCACTGGACAAGCACCTAAAGTCGGTTCCTGACCAGCCGGGCTGTGGCTCGTACATTGGTTTGCGTGCAGCCAGCAGCAACAGCCTGGTTGATCAGGCTCTGATCCACCAGGAGGCCTGGTCACAGACCGGGCTGCGGGGGCGTTGACCCCCGGAACTCTCTCCAGCTAAACTCCAGGTAAACAGTCTGGTGGTCAACATGCACTCATACAGTCTGGTGGACAACATACACTCATACAGTCTGGTGGACAACATACACTCATACAGTCTGGTGGGCAACATACACTCATACAGTCTGGTGGACAACATACACTCGTACAGTCTGGTGGACAACATACACTCATACAGTCTGGTAGACAACATACACTCATACAGTCTGGTGGACAACATACACTCATACAGTCTGGTGGACAACATACACTCATACAGTCTTTTAGATAACATACACTCATACAGTCTGGTGGTCAACATGCACTCATACAGTCTGGTGGACAACATACACTCATACAGTCTGGTGGACAACATACTCATACAGTCTGGTGGACAACATACACTCATACAGTCTGGTGAACAACGTACACTCATACAGTCTGGTAGACAACATACACTCATACAGTCTGGTGGACAACATACACTCATACAGTCTAGTGGACAACATACACTCATACAGTCTGGTAGATAACATACACTCATACAGTCTGGTGAACAACGTACACTCATACAGTCTGGTAGATAACATACACTCATACAGTCTGGTGGACAACATACACTCATACAGTCTGGTGGACAACATACACTCATACAGTCTGGTGGACAACATACACTCATACTGCAACATTCACTTTTAAATGCTGGTACCTTCGTCATTAGGTGTATAACTTTGTGAACTTTCCCAGCTATAATGTGACACTTCCCTCGACCCATCCGTCACTGGCCACCTGGAGCACATAACTATTTACAGACAGCTGCAAACTGTCTGTTCACTGCACCACAAGTCACATGAATGTCCTTCCTTTGTCTCTGCAGTGATCCGGCTCACACTTCGCACAAAACTCAGCGTCAATAATAGATCTTAGGGTTTACAACGATTTTAGCAGTGACTGTCTTACGTGCTGCCAGTGATTGCATTCGTAGGGGAAAAAAATCACCTGACACGGATCTGTTATTTGTCAATGGTGCCGATGACCCTAAGGTTTACCTGGAGGCTACGTGGAGAGTGTTCCTGGGGTCAACCCCCTGAGACCCCGTCCTAGACCAGGCGGGGTGAGCAGCATCTCTTGGTGTGCGCTGCAATAGTTGTTGGTGTCTTCTAACACAGAACTGCGGCAATGGTAGCATACCCAATGGTAGTCATTGGTCCTGCAATGGTAGCATACGATCAATGGTAGCCACTGGTCGTATGGTGGATCACGGTAAAGTAACTGCTGGTTTAGTAATCGAACTCTGTAATCTGAATAAGTAAGTATACACAAATAGGTATACACAAATACAGTTACATAGATTATCATACACAGCAGCATATGTGTCAAGTACGTAGGATAACCCAAAAAAAGTCAGAGTGACCTATTTCCATTGGGGTCCTTACGGCTTCCATCCTTACCCACAACAAGAATCTCGACAGAGAAACCTGTTGGTGTATGTAGGAAGTTCAATACTGGTTCATGTTGCAGCAGGAAACACACGCAAGAACTTAAATAGCATCTGGAACAGTGGGTCCTAAACACACGAAGGTAATAAACATGGACTAGTGGTACACACCAACTCATAGTGACAACACTAGTCAATGGTACTAACCAGCTAGCATGGCGACAACAACACTAGTCAATGGTACTAACCAGCTAGCATGGCGACAACAACACTGGTCAATGGTGCTAACCAACTAGCATGGCGACAACAACACTGGTCAATGGTGCTAACCAACTAGCATGGTGACAGCAACACTGGACAACGGTACAAACTAAAGTGGTGACCGTCAAAAAAGACAATAAGAGAACTGGAAATTCCTGACTCCCACAGAGTTCGTTTCTGCCATGTTTATATATGTTCTGACAAGTCATTTATATAAGAAATATTATCTGATCAAGTACCGATCTCTGAGGAAACTCGTTGATGACATACATCCATGAGAACACTTTATTTCCTTTTATCAGTTTGTATTTTTCTTGTAAAGAGAAATTCTCTTAATTACTATATTACCTTTTATTTTGTTTTGTAGTTTCCTTGTGAATTTTAATGAGATAATCTATCCCATTAAAATTCCCATTTTTTCGGGAAATTACCAACAAACCTCCAGCTGTCTCCAAGAAGGGACTTGATAAGTCCATCTAGTTAGTTCCTGATCAGCCAGGTTATGGGGTATACCATAAAGAATTAGACATACAAGTCCATCTAGTTAGTTCCTGATCAGCCAGGTTATGGGGTATACCATAAAGAATTAGACATACAAGTTCATCTAGTTAGTTCCTGATCAGCCAGGTTATGGGGTATACCATAAAGAATTAGACATACAAGTCCATCTAGTTAGTTCCTGATCAGCCAGGTTATGGGGTATACCATAAAGAATTAGACATATAAGTCCATCTAGTTAGTTCCTGATCAGCCAGGTTATGGGGTATACCATAAAGAATTAGACATACAAGTTCATCTAGTTAGTTCCTGATCAGCCAGGTTATGGGGTATACCATAAAGAATTAGACATATAAGTCCACCTAGTTAGTTCCTGATCAGCCAGGTTATGGGGTATACCATAAAGAATTAGACATATAAGTCCATCTAGTTAGTTCCTGATCAGCCAGGTTATGGGGTATACCATAAAGAATTAGACATATAAGTCCATCTAGTTAGTTCCTGATCGACCAGGTTATGGGGTATACCATAAATAATTAGACATATAAGTCCATCTAGTTAGTTCCTGATCAGCCAGGTTATGGGGTATACCATAAAGAATTAGACATACAAGTCCATCTAGTTAGTTCCTGATCAGCCAGGTTATGGGGTATACCATAAAGAATTAGACATATGTGCAACATCTGGGTTTCTTTATTTGTGGCCATTTTTCTTCAGTACAGAGATATAATGTGAATAAAGTAGAATTATAAATAAAAGATGAGGTAATTAGTCGGTCAACCTTGGAGTTGGTTCATATGTTGAGTCACATGCGGTGGGTAACAGTTTGGTGGACCGGGCCAGTAACCGGGAGGTCTGGTCTGGGACTGGCTCGCTGGGGCGGTAACCTGTGGAAACAACTACAGGTAACTTTACCTACACGATATATAATTCGTCAATTAATTTTCTTCTGGTTTACTATCATAAAGAGGGCCTCAGCTAAGGTCGAAAATGGAGCTCCTCAAATTTTTTTTTTTCTCTCTCTCCAAGTAACGAATTCATTCACTTTTTGACATGCGTTTTATATTTTACTCTATAAATCGCAGCATTTCTCTTACCAATATTGCTAAGCTTCCTGATTTATTTCTCAAGCTGTCTCTCTACACTGAACAATATCTCTCAAACTCTACCTCATTTAGAATATTATTTTCTAGTTTAGTTTTAGACTCGCTACCTCAGGTTTCTTTTCGTATATAATGTCATTAAGTTCTGAAAATTTTGAATTGTTTTGTATCTATAATGGTATATAAATTCTAAACATGTTCGTCCCTCTGATTTAATTTTATCTGCATTGTTTTTTGTTCCTCACAATGGTGTGTTCGGTTAAGTTATAAACCACTTTATGTATTTATCTGAGACACAATAAAAGAATAAATGGGAACTAGTAATAGGAAGATAATTGTAGTTGTACGTAATGAGGTAATTCACAGAATGGAGCACTTCGTGGGGCCAGCGGGCGAAGAAGAGGATAAACTGGAGGATAATAAGGACAGACAAGAGAAAGATGAAGGAAGACCAGGAAAATAATGTTTTATTTAACAAAGTTGGATACATGTAGTGGGAAAGGGGGGAGGGAATGAGATCTGGGATGGGAAGGAGAGAGGGTGGCGGGAGGGTCAGGGAAAGAGGAAGGATAGGATGTGTAGGAGAGGAAGGTGATGGGGGAAGTGGGAGAGGCTACAAGAGGACTGGTTCACTAATGGTGTGTGCACCTTTAAACTGTGTTTCACATCTAAGATGACAATACCCAATAAAAATACATTTCCTGCAAGAATATATGCATTCATCAACCAAATCTTTCAGTGGGCTGCAGAAAACAATATGAAGTTCAACGATGAGAAATTTCAATTACTCAGATATGGTAAACATGAGGAAATTAAATCTTCATCAGAGTACAAAACAAATTCTGGCCACAAAATAGAGCGAAACACCAACGTCAAAGACCTGGGAGTGATCATGTCGGAGGATCTCACCTTCAAGGACCATAACATTGTATCAATCGCATCTGCTAGAAAAATGACAGGATGGATAATGAGAACCTTCAAAACTAGGGAGGCCAAGCCCATGATGACACTCTTCAGGTCACTTGTTCTATCTAGGCTGGAATATTGCTGCACACTAACAGCACCTTTCAAGGCAGGTGAAATTGCCGACCTAGAAAATGTACAGAGAACTTTCACGGCGCGCATAACGGAGATAAAACACCTCAATTATTGGGAGCGCTTGAGGTTCCTAAACCTGTATTCCCTGGAACGCAGGAGGGAGAGATACATGATTATATACACCTGGAAAATCCTAGAGGGACAAGTACCGAACTTGCACACGAAAATCACTCACTACGAAAGCAAAAGACTTGGCAGACGATGCACCATCCCCCCAATGAAAAGCAGGGGTGTCACTAGCACGTTAAGAGACCATACAATAAGTGTCAGGGGCCCGAGACTGTTCAACTGCCTCCCAGCACACATAAGGGGGGATTACCAACAGACCCCTGGCAGTCTTCAAGCTGGCACTGGACAAGCACCTAAAGTCAGTTCCTGATCAGCCGGGCTGTGGCTCGTACGTTGGTTTGCGTGCAGCCAGCAGCAACAGCCTGGTTGATCAGGCTCTGATCCACCAGAAGGCCTGGTCACAGACCGGGCCGCGGGGGCGTTGACCCCCGGAACTCTCTCCAGGTAAACTCCAGGTAAATTCATGTATGTAACTTATATATATATATATATATATATATATATATATATATATATATATATATATATATATATATATATATATATATATATGCAATAAGATCACAGTAAACAGGTGATTTCAGAATATGCAAAACAACCACTCTGAAAGAATAGAGAAATTCCAAGCGCTTTCGTGACTACTCACATTATCAAGGAACTATGAAAGTAAAGCATCCAAGGAAGCTATATAAGGGGTCTGGCCGGCACCTCACTATCAGATCCCACAACGGTTTAAACACCTGACGCGCGCCGACCCAACTTGGACAGGTCCTTGGCACAACCCACCCCACAAACCACTCTACCCAAGAAATAAGAAATTTTAAAGATTATTTGTCCAGTGTATTATTAAATTCTTCCCAAATTCTATTAATTATAAATGGATCTAATTTATATAAACCATAGGAAATATTCATATTATTGTCAAAACTGCTTTTTATGAAACAAGATTCAATTATATTCCTGTCGACCATGGACTTGCTTGATACTACTTTCTCAACTTTTTGAAAATCAATTGGATGGTTAAAATCTCTTACATGAATAAATAGAGCATTGGAATCTTGTCCAGTTCTAATGCTATATTTATGTTGTTTTAATCTTAGTTCGAGATTTTTACCAGTTTGACCGTAATAAACTTTATCGCAAATTTTACAAGGAATCTTATAGACATAAGATTCCTTGTAAAATTTGCGATAAAGTTTATTACGGTCAAACTGGTAAAAATCTCGAACTAAGATTAAAACAACATAAATATAGCATTAGAACTGGACAAGATTCCAATGCTCTATTTATTCATGTAAGAGATTTTAACCATCCAATTGATTTTCAAAAAGTTGAGAAAGTAGTATCAAGCAAGTCCATGGTCGACAGGAATATAATTGAATCTTGTTTCATAAAAAGCAGTTTTGACAATAATATGAATATTTCCTATGGTTTATATAAATTAGATCCATTTATAATTAATAGAATTTGGGAAGAATTTAATAATACACTGGACAAATAATCTTTAAAATTTCCTATTTCTTGGGTAGAGTGGTTTGTGGGGTGGGTTGTGCCAAGGACCTGTCCAAGTTGGGTCGGCGCGCGTCAGGTGTTTAAATCGTTGTGGGATCTGATAGTGAGGTGCCGGCCAGACCCCTTATATAGCTTCCTTGGATGCTTTACTTTCATAGTTCCTTGATAATGTGAATAGTCACGAAAGCGCTTGGAATTTCTCTATTCTTTCAGAGTGGTTGTTTTGCATATATATATATATATATATATATATATATATATATATATATATATATATATATATATATATATATATATATATATATATATATATATATATATATATGTCGTGCCGAATATGTAAAACTGGTCAATTAGCAAGAACTCATTTAAAATTAAGTCCTTCCTAAAATTTTCTCTTATACGTTTAAAGATATATTTTTTTCATTAATGTTAATGTAAAATTTTTTAATTTTGTATCAAAAGAATCTTAGAAAACTTACCTAACCTTATTATAACAAGATCAATTTATTTTAGCCTAACCCAACTAAATATATTTTAAATACGTTTACAATAATTTAGTACTAAATAAACACAATCAAATATATTTTTTTCGTTAGGTTCAGAATGATTTTGGCGAAATTATTGCATACACAAATTTTCACTTGTCCTATATGGCAAGATGAGCGTTGCTATTTAAGCCAAGATCGCAAGTTCTGCCTATTCGGCACGACACACACACACACACACACACACACACACACACACACACATATATATATATATATATATATATATATATATATATATATATATATATATATATATATATATATATATATATATATAATGCCGGGATCAATGGGCTAGTAACCTCTTCTCTTGTAGACATTTACTAAAAAAGAGAAGAAGAAAAACTTCATAAAACTGGGATGCTGGAATGTGCGTGGATGTAGTGCGGATGACAAGAAACAGATGATTGCTGATGTTATGAATGAAAAGAAGTTGGATGTCCTGGCCCTAAGCGAAACAAAGCTGAAGGGGGTAGGGGAGTTTCGGTGGGGGGAAATAAATGGGATTAAATCTGGAGTATCTGAGAGAGTTAGAGCAAAGGAAGGGGTAGCAGTAATGTTGAAGGATCAGTTATGGAAGGAGAAAAGAGAATATGAATGTGTAAATTCAAGAATTATGTGGATTAAAGTAAAGGTTGGATGCGAAAAGTGGGTCATAATAAGCGTGTATGCACCTGGAGAAGAGAGGAATGTAGAGGAGAGAGAAAGATTTTGGGAGATGTTAAGTGAATGTATAGGAGCCTTTGAACCAACTGAGAGAGTAATTGTGGTAGGGGATCTGAATGCTAAAGTAGGAGAAACTTTTAGAGAGGGTGTGGTAGGTAAGTTTGGAGTGCCAGGTGTAAATGATAATGGAAGCCCTTTGACTGAACTTTGTATAGAAAGGGGTTTAGTTACAGGTAATACATATTTTAAGAAAAAGAGGATAAATAAGTATACAAGATATGATGTGGGGCGAAATGACAGTAGTTTGTTGGATTATGTATTGGTAGATAAAAGACTGTTGAGTAGACTTCAGGATGTACATGTTTATAGAGGGGCCACAGATATATCAGATCACTTTCTAGTTGTAGCTACACTGAGAGTAAAAGGTAGATGGGATACAAGGAGAATAGAAGCATCAGGGAAGAGAGAGGTGAAGGTTTATAAACTAAAAGAGGAGGCAGTTAGGGTAAGATATAAACAGCTATTGGAGGATAGATGGGCTAATGAGAGCATAGGCAATGGGGTCGAAGAGGTATGGGGTAGGTTTAAAAATGTAGTGTTAGAGTGTTCAGCAGAAGTTTGTGGTTACAGGAAAGTGGGTGCGGGAGGGAAGAGGAGCGATTGGTGGATTGATGATGTAAAGAGAGTAGTAAGGGAGAAAAAGTTAGCATATGAGAAGTTTATACAAAGTAGAAGTGATGCAAGGAGGGAAGAGTATATGGAGAAAAAGAGAGAGGTTAAGAGAGTGGTGAAGCAATGTAAAAAGAGAGCAAATGAGAGAGTGGGTGAGATGTTATCAACAAATTTTGTTGAAAATAAGAAAAAGTTTTGGAGTGAGATTAACAAGTTAAGGAAGCCTAGAGAACAAATGGATTTGTCAGTAGGAGAGGAGAGTTATTAAATGGAGAGTTAGAGGTATTGGGAAGATGGAGGGAATATTTTGAGGAATTGTTAAATGTTGATGACGATAGGGAAGCTGTGATTTCGTGTATAGGGCAAGGAGGAATAACATCTTGTAGGAGTGAGGAAGAGCCAGTTGTGAGTGTGGGGGAAGTTCGTGAGGCAGTAGGTAGAATGAAAGGGGGTAAGGCAGCAGGGATTGATGGAATAAAGATAGAAATGTTAAAAGCAGGTGGGGATATAGTTTTGGAGTGGTTTGTGCAATTATTTAATAAATGTATGGAAGAGGGAAAGGTACCTAGGGATTGGCAGAGAGCGTGCATAGTTCCTTTGTATAAAGGCAAAGGGGACAAGAGAGAGTGCAAAAATTATAGGGGGTAAGTCTGTTGAGTATACTTGGTAAAGTGTATGGTAGAGTTATTATTGAACAAGGAGGCTTTAGGAAAGGTAGGGGGTGTGTGGACCAGGTGTTTACAGTGAAACATATAAGTGAACAGTATTTAGATAAGGCTAAAGAGGTCTTTGTGGCATTTATGGATTTGGAAAAGGCGTATGACAGGGTGGATAGGGGGGCAATGTGGCAGATGTTGCAGGTGTATGGTGTAGGAGGTAGGTTACTGAAAGCAGTGAAGAGTTTTTACGAGGATAGTGAGGCTCAAGTTAGAGTATGTAGGAAAGAGGGAAATTATTTCCCAGTAAAAGTAGGCCTTAGACAAGGATGTATTAAACAACCATGGTTGTTTAATATATTTATAGATGAGGTTGTAAGAGAAGTAAATGCGAGGGTCTTGGCAAGAGGCGTGGAGTTAAAAGATAAAGAATCACACATAAAGTGGGAGTTGTCACAGTTGCTCTTTGTTGATGACACTGTGCTCTTGGGAGATTCTGAAGAGAAGTTGCAGAGATTGGTGGATGAATTTGGCAGGGTGTGCAAAAGAAGAAAATTAAAAGTGAATACAGGAAAGAGTAAGGTTATGAGGATAACAAAAGGATTAGGTGATGAAAGACTGGATATCAGATTGGAGGGAGAGAGTATGGAGGAGGTGAATGTATTCAGATATTTGGGAGTGGACGTGTCAGCGGATGGGTCTATGAAAGAGGAGGTGAATCATAGAATTGATGAGGGGAAAAGGGTGAGTGGTGCACTTAGGAGTCTGTGGAGACAAAGAACTTTGTCCTTGGAGGCAAAGAGGGGAATGTATGAGAGTATAGTTTTACCAACGCTCTTATATGGGTGTGAAGCATGGGTGATGAATGTTGCAGCGAGGAGAAGGCTGGAGGCAGTGGAGATGTCATGTCTGAGGGCAATGTGTGGTGTGAATATAATGCAGAGAATTCGTAGTTTGGAAGTTAGGAGGAGGTGCGGGATTACCAAAACTGTTGTCCAGAGGGCTGAGGAAGGGTTGTTGAGGTGGTTCGGACATGTAGAGAGAATGGAGCGAAACAGAGTGACTTCAAGATTGTATCAGTCTGTAGTGGAAGGAAGGCGGGGTAGGGGTCGGCCTAGGAAAGGTTGGAGGGAGGGGGTAAAGGAGGTTTTGTGTGCGAGGGGCTTGTACTTCCAGCAGGCATGCGTGAGCGTGTTTGATAGGAGTGAATGGAGACAAATGGTTTTTAATACTTGACGTGCTGTTGGAGTGTGAGCAAAGTAACATTTATGAAGGGATTCAGGGAAACCGGGAGGCCGGACTTGAGTCCTGGAGATGGGAAGTACAGTGCCTGCACTCTTAATGTTGCAGTTTAAAAACTGTAGTGTAAAGCACCCTACCGGCAAGACAGTGATGGAGTAAATGATGGTGAAAGTTTTTCTTTTTCGGGCCACCCTGCCTTGGTGGGAATCGGCCAGTGTGATAAAATAAAATATATAATTTTAACCACGAACGAGTGGTACTGATCAATAACAACACTGCGCTAGCCAAGGATTCTAACCCATGTTGTACTGGCCTGCCTCATGGTAAGCGAGAACCACATAACGCTTTAAACCACAGGACCACCCAACCCTACAAGAATGGTTCAAATCCTTGACTAGCGCAGTGTTGTTATTGATCAATACCACTCGTTCGTGGTTACAATAATATATAAATACTGCTAGTGAGGTTAGTACACCAAACAGGGATGAGAATGAAATTAGCTTAGAAACTCCCACACCTCCGTATGCCCTCGGACGGCGGCCCAGCAGCTAGCTGTGCGCTGGCTGCACCATTCTTGTAGCTTACCATGAGGCAGGCCAGTACAACATGGGTTCGAATCCTTGGCTAGCGCAGTGTTGATATATACATTATATATATATATATATATATATATATATATATATATATATATATATATATATATATATATATATATATATATATATATATATATATATATATATATATATATATATATATATATATATATATATATATATATATATATAGGGTGGTAGGATATAAATAGTGCTCACGTGGGTTCTCGGAAGGGTCTCTAGACTCTTCCTAGAAGACATTTCAATTCTCCGAGGCTAAAGAACTCCATATGTTGCACTAGAGGGGAACCCTATATACTTTTATATATATATATATATGTGTATATATATATACATATATATATATATATATATATATATATATATATATATATATATATATATATATATATATATATATATATGTCGTACCGAATAGGTAAAACCAGCGATTTTGGCTTAAATAGCAACGCCCTTATTGCCGAATAAGGCAAGAGAGAATTTGTGTATGCAGTAATTTCGCAAAAATCGTTCTGAACCTAACGAATAAATTTCATTGTTTGTTTATTATTAAATTATTGTAAACTTATCTAAAATATATTTAGTTGGATTAGGCTAAATTAAATTTAGCTTGTTATAATAAGGTTAGGTAAGTTTTCTAAGGTTCTTTTGGTACAAAATTATTAATTTTTACATTAACATAAATGAAAAAAATATATCTTTAAACGTATAAGAGAAAATTGAGCTCGCAATCACAGATAATTTTTTTCCTTTTCACACAGGTGAAAGTTCAAACATAATATAGACCAGCCTGAGGCTCTGATACTTCCGGGTCACCTGGCACTGTGACCTCCCTCTTCCAATGTTCCTCCTCTCTAGTGTGACCCCTCCTATCCCCCGTTCCAGTGTGTCTCGCCAACAATTCTTAAAAATAAGATACCGCTTAAAATATGCGTTATCTTGTTTTCAATAATAAGAGATACCTTGAAATACCACATAGGTTGTTATACTGTCTATCTCTATATTCTTCAATAATCAAGCACACAGTGTTGAAGTGACCACAGGGACGACCACATACTATACTCTAGCTTAATCATCATTGTGTGTCTGCCATTAGTAGTTATATATTAATTAATGGTTATAATTATAACCATAAGCCAGTGGAAGGCCTCGGTCAGATGAGCGAAAGTTCCAGCTGCGGGTCATCATATGACTAAGACCCGAGTCAGGAAATACTTGTCCTGCTTCCTGACACACCTAACCTATGGTGTGTGTCTGCCAAACTGGCAGAAGTACTTGTAACCAAGCCTAAACCTGATTACTACAATACCATTCAGTGTTCAAACTGCAAATTGCTCCGTAAACTTGCTTCTCTACGTTCATGTTATTATAGTGAATTATAGATGTACTTTTGACTTCTCTCTGTATTCCTGACATTCATATTTTTTTAACTCCAAATAACGTTACTTATAATACTTCACTCAGACACACAAAAGTTATATTAAACTTGTCAAAGTCATTCCTTGAACTAATTTATCAGCTTCGTCTTGAAAGAATAATCCAGTGTGAGATGGAACACATTAACAGATAACATAATAAGCATAAAGGGTTTACATGTTTACCTTACCTGTTGACAACTCCGGGGGTCACTACCACCCCTCCCCGCGACCTTACCTGCTAAATTAGGCTGATGGCGTCGCTGCACGCACTATAACGTATGCACCACAGCCTGGCTGATCAGGAACTAACTTGAGAAACTCATCAGTTCCCTCTTGAAGGCAGCTTGGGGTCTGTCATTAATTTCCCTTATGTGTGAAGGGAGACTATTGAAGAAGTTTGGTTCGTTTACACCTGAGCAACGTTCTTTTTCCTACCACCAAACTTGATTACCTCCCATTCTCCAAGCACAGTATGACCCCTACGATTTTAGCACTTCCTCATCAATATAATAATGTGGCTGAAGTAATATTTCCTGACATCCTTTAATATTTAGTTAAGAAAATTGACCTGGTCCCAAATCTGCACACTGTTATAACAACATACTGGAATGAGAGATATGGGAGGAAGTGTAAAATAAACCCAGTGAGGAGCAGGGGTGCCGTGGGGACAATAAGGGAACACTGTATCAACATCCGGGGTCCCAGACTATTCAAAATCTTACCAGAAGATGTCAGAAACACGGCTGGAACAAGTGTAGAAGCCTTTAAGAGTAAACTGAACAAGTATCTTCACCAGGTGCCAGATCAACCAGGCTGTGATGGATATGTGGGGCAGAGGGCCTCCAGCAGTAACAGCCTGGTTGATCAGGCAAGCACCAAGGTACATTAACAATGTGTTACTACATTATGGCAAGGAAACACTAGCTGTGTTTCCTTGCCATATTGCATCAAACGTAATGGAATTCATAGTGTTGAAACCTGTTTGGGAGACTTCAGTATAACAATGATGAGACATGAGACTTCAGTAGAACAATGATGATGTCATCAAACATTCCATTAAAGGTTCATCAACTACGGGATCTTCATAGATGTTGTTCCAGCAAAGCTGGAGTTAGTATTACTTAGGAATTACCATTTCAGGATAGTCTAGCACAGACGTGGGCACACGGCGGCTCCCCAAGCTCCTCTCTGCGGCTCCCGAGACAATATTAGCTTTCACTGCCACTTTTTTCCTAAAATTTATATTAATAATCTATAGTAGCATAGTATATACCAATATTATAATATATATATATATATATATATATATATATATATATATATATATATATATATATATATATATAATTCACATTAACTTTTCAACAGAAAGAGAGCTTACTGAGCTCCAGGAAGATGTGTGTTTGAAGCTAGTACATAAAAGCTCATCTCTAACTGACCTTTCACAACAAATCTCAGAAGGAAAGTACGTATTGCAATCTTCAGAAACTGGCTTCCGACTACTTTCTGTTTTTGAGACAACTTACTGCTGTGAATCTCTCTTCTCTGTAATGAAATTTATCAAGTCAAAACATGGTGCTAACCTCACTGAGCTTCTGTGAACAACTATGACATGATACCAGCCAGATTTAAACTATCACCTGTAAAAATGAAGACTCAATCCGAGTCTTCAACGAGCAGAGGATAAACATTCTGCCTTGGTGAGTACCACTACTATATAATTGTATTTTATTATTTATAAATATAGTTTTAAGATAACATTTCCTGTGGCTCCTAAGCATTTAAAAATGTATGAAAAGTATTATATGTAACTCTTCTTATGGAATAAATGGAGTTGGCATCAAGATATCTCCATTATCACAGGGTGACTGAAAAAACATTATCACAGGGTGAGTCAACAAACATTATCACAGGGTGAGTCAACAAACATTATCACAGGGTGAGTTAACAAACATTATAACAGTGTTAGTCAACAAACTTTATCACAGGGTGAGTTAACAAACATTATCACAGGGTGAGTCAACAAACATTATCACAGGGTGAGTCAACAAACATTATCACAGGGTGAGTTAACAAACATTATAACAGGGTGAGTCAACAAACTTTATCACAGGGTGAGTTAACAAACATTATCACAGGGTGAGTTAACAAACATTATAACAGGGTGAGTCAACAAACTTTATCACAGGGTGAGTTAACAAACATTATAACAGGGTGAGTCAACAAACTTTATCACAGGGTGAGTTAACAAACATTATGACAGGGTGAGTCAACAAACTTTATCACAGGGAGAGTTAACAAACATTATAACAGGGTGAGTCAACAAACATTATCACAGGGTGAGTTAACAAACATTATAACAGGGTGAGTCAACAAACTTTATCACAGGGTGAGTTAACAAACATTATGACAGGGTGAGTCAACAAACTTTATCACAGGGTGAGTTAACAAACATTATCACAGGGTGAGTCAACAAACATTATCACAGGGTGAGTCAACAAATATTATATATAGGAAAGAGAAGGAAGAGGAAGTGGGGAGAATAATTTTGACTGTATTATATACATAAGAATACTTATATACTATACATATATTAATATATGAATTCACATAGATGTATACAAAACATGTCGACCATACACACATAGACTTAAATATATACACATAAACATGATGAGATGAGTACACTAATACATATAATAATACATATACACACATGGCCCCAAATACTAAAAATGGTTATAACTATGACCACAAAGAGGTGAACCGGTAAGTCAGCAGAAGGTCTCGGTCAGATGGCCAGAAGCTCCTGACGAATCTTACCTAACCTAACATGCCCCCTACTTCAGAAAAATTCCTAATTATTATAATCATAATCATGATTTTTAAAGAAGTAGACGGGTAAGATAAATTCTTCCGGAACTGACGGGTGACACCTGTCTTCAAGATTAAACTTGACACGTTCATGAGGGCAGTTCCTGATCAGTCGTGTTGTGGGGCCTATGTTGAAGTGCGTGCAGCAAGCACCAACAACTTGACTGACCACACCATCAACCGGTAGGACTGATCTGGGTCAGGTCTTTAGGGGTGATGATCCCCGGGGTATTCACTGGGGTAACAGACGCCATCTCAGGGGAGAGGCGCATCACCCTGGGTTGGAAGCATACAGGAACTGGGTGTTTATCATTGAGAGGGGACCATCCCGATACCCCACAGTGTCTGACACACAATACACAGTGGAGAGATAGCAGGAAAATCCTGTGTTGCTATAATCGCCAGCGATACACGCACAGGATGCAGCAGCTTGCTCATCCTGGGTCTGACGCAAGCCACCACGTCATGCACAGGAAAACTAAGATATAGTAAAATCGTCATCATAATTACCACCATTATGCCTGTGCAATATAAGATCTGGCGATCACCCCACGTTTCCTGACAAATGAGACTCATTTTCCTCATTTCTATCACCCTGCCAGAGAAGCGGAATGGAAACAGCAGCAGGAGTGGAAAGAAAGGGCAAGAGAAGGAAGATAGCAGTACAGAGACTCAATACCGAGCCAGGACACCAGACCAGGTTGTGGAAATACCAGCAGGAGTAAAAGTAAGCGGGGGGAGATAACACTTCAAAACACACTATAATAAGGCAGTGAACAAGTGTGGTATACACTAGAATAATGCAGTGAAACACCATGTGATGCACTAGTTTTTTTTCTGAAGCATCAAGAGCCTTGGGGACGCGTCTGCCTGGAGCTCAGTGCGACGTAGGTTGCTTGGGAAAGTATTATTGGCCCACAGCGAGGTAGGGTGTAAGAACTGAATTCTCATAAGCTTAAGTATAAGGGATACAGCAGCTAGGAAATTATGTAAGTCAGTGCACAGATGCAATCGGAGTGACACATATCAAGCTCATTCAGAAGCTGGTTCACAAAAACCCAAGTGGACTGACTCACCTTAGGTCACTGTCAGACTGACGTCATGCAGAGTAAACATCCCTTTGTGCTGTGTAGTTCTCTAGTGTCTGACCTTAATGTCTCTTTTTCCCTTGCAATGTTTAATAATACTGTAAAATGTTGTGCTGTGCGTTGAGAGTCTGTAAAACCAATAAACTGATTACCCTATTCTCAATTCCTTACCATATATATTTACGCTTTCAGGAGGCATTATGTGTAAGCTCACATATCGGAATTTGCTACAGAACGTATATATGAGGTGGCCGGCATCACCTACACAGAGACGGGCACCTGCCAACGCATGGAGAATGCGGGTGGTGGCATCAACAGGTGATAAAGTGAGACGGTGGATGACCACGTGTTGCGTTATCAGTGCTTGGTGACTACACTTGAGGGGATGAACCTGAAAGTGTAGCCAGAAATAACTAAGGTGACCCAGTTGAGCTAAAGAGTGTCTGTAACTAGTGTATTTAACTTCACAGTCTGTTAGCTATCTCTTAAATATCTATTAACATAATCATGCTATAGTAAGAGTTAATGTTATATCAGTGACCTGATATAACATTATTATTATTTATGTTTAAATATGGGTTGAATATAAGACAGTACACGTCTGTCTACCTGGGGGGCATTCTGGGGATCAACGCCCCCGCGGCCCGGTCCATGACCAGGCCTCCCGGTGGATAACGGCCTGATCAACTAGACTGTTACTGCTGGCCACACGCAGTCCAGCATGTGAAGTATTGTGAACCACAGCCCGGGTGATCCGGCACTGGCTTAGGTATCTGTCCAGCTCCCTCTTGAAGGCAACCAAGGGTCTATTGATAATCCCCTTATGGCTGGTGGGAGGCTGTTGAACAGTCTTGGGCCCCGAACACTTATTGTGTTTTCTCTTAGTGTACTAATGGAGCCTAAATACATGAACTTTAATTCACGGAACACGTGACCAAACCCACAGCAAGCTTCATTATAATAACTGGTATGCCAGAGTATAAATTAATAAGTCTCACTGACTTCATTGGGCTACTTTAATAATAATAATAATAATTATATCTTTATTTACTACAAGTACATGTACAGGGTATACAAGCCTAGCTGACATCAGTGACATACTGCTATATAGAAAGCCGCTTGTTATGCTGAGCATTTCGGGCAAATTAGGTCAGTTTTGTCCCAGGATGCGACCCACACCAGTCGACTAACACTCGGGTAACCATTTTACTGATGGGTGAACATAAACAACCGGCGTAAGGAAACACGCCCAATGTTTTTACCCTCGCTGGAAATCGAACCCAGACCCTCGCCGTGTGAAGCGAGAGCTTTAGCTGTCAGGAAGTTTATACCTGGAGGGTGTTCTGGGGTCAACGCCCCCTCGGGCCGACTCACTTCCCATAGGTTCTAACCCCACCCGTACCGTGGTTTGTTTTACTTCACTCAAGTTTATATTTTTACAACTGTCTTACATAGTAACCCAATACAGTTAACGCTAAATCTAAACAATGTACCATTTTTACACAACATATCTACGCCGAGAGGTGTATATCTCTCAGTGTATATATGCTGATTGTTTACTCAGTGTATTGTATTGTATACCTGTCTTGCACAACTTGTCAGACACTGCAACATCATGGAATCTTGGTTCAGAGGGCATCTACATGACCTTCACGGCTACTAAAACTAACCCATCAATTTGGGTAGGACCTACTTCCACCGGGAAATCCCGCCAACCAGTAACTATGCCCTCGTCTGCTACACGTTCCTATTCACTGACGCCTATATAAGCGCCAGTCTCCTTGCTTGTGCTTCCGATGACGCCACGAAGCTTGAGCTTGCAGCCTCTCTCAACACTTGTTTTCACGCCAAGTTCTCCAAGATTACTTCACTGAAAGGAGCTTTCATCGTAACTTTTCTCGATGATGCTGAAGCTGACAAAGTACTTACACCTACTGCCATGAAGACCTTAGAAGACCGCGGCTTTACCATCTCCACGTCACCACACATGCTTGCAAAATGTTCTGTGTTCATGAAACGTCTTGACGGGATAATCACGAACATGTCCATCGAGGAAATTACATCATCACTTAAGACCTCAACACTTGGGCCAAGATTGACTCTGTTGTAAAGATTCCCAACGCTTCCTCGATGCTCAAGGTCACGTTTCTGGACGTTACCATGGCGACCAGAGCACTGTCTGATGGCCTGGCCATCTCTTACTACTTCATCAACCCTCGACAGATTGAACCTGAAAGATTCACTTGCATAACACCTTGTTGGACATGTTACTCGTACAGTCACTACTGCCGACTGCCACGTGAAGAATAAGAAGATATGTTCCACCTGTGGGTCTGCAGGTCACGATTTTCGTTCTTGCACTTTCACTGCTGCTCCCACTTGCATCAACTATAAGAGTGACCACCATACTCTTGCAGCCAAATGTCCAGTGCGTAAGGATATCCTCTCTAAGAAACTGAAGAAAGAAACTAAGAAGTCATCTGGAACCTCTCCTTCATACGCTGCAATTGCAAAGATTCAATCAACAACATTCAAGATTAAAGTTAAGACACTTGTGCAACATCTGGTTATCTTTATTGTAAACGTTTCGCCATCCAGTGGCTTTATCAATACAAATTCTTGGACATAATTTAGAAAACAGAAAAACTATATACAAAAGATGAGGTAATCAGTCCCTCAGCCTTGGAGGTGGTGTTTACAACACCGTGGTTGCAGAGATTCTGAAGCACAGGTAAGGAGACTGGCGCTTATATAGGCGTCAGTGAAGAGAGACGTAGCAGACGAGGGCATAGTCACTGGTAGGCGGGATTCCCCAGTGGAAGTAGGTCCTTCCCAAATTGATGGGCTAGTTGTAGAAGTCGTGAAGAAGGTCATGTAGATGTCCTCTGAATCAAGATACCATGTCAGGCACTGCAACATCATGGTATCTTGATTCAGAGGACATCTACATGACCTTCTTCACGACTTCTACAACTAGCCCATCAATTTGGGAAGGACCTACTTCCACTGGGGAATCCCGCCTACCAGTGACTATGCCCTCGTCTGCTACACGTCTCTCTTCACTGACGCCTATATAAGCGCCAGTCTCCTTACCTGTGCTTCAGAATCTCTACAACCACGGTGTTGTAAACACCACCTCCAAGGCTGAGGGACTGATTACCTCATCTTTTGTATATAGTTTTTCTGTTTTCTAAATTATGTCCAAGAATTTGTATTGATAAAGCCACTGGATGGCGAAACGTTTACAATAAAGATAACCAAATGTTGCACAAGTGTCTTAACTTTCATCTTGTCGGTATTGTATACCTGTCTTGCACACCATTCAAGATTCTACAAGCCACTCAACAGTTGTCCCCACCACCTCTCACTACCCAACCTCCACCTGACGATATCTCTACCAAATTCTATTACTGCATGATGTTTGCTCACATGCAAAATGCTGCGAAACCTGGTGTCAGTGGAACGCCTTCCAACTGAACAAAAGAAACTAATGGAAAAATAAATAAAGAAATGATTTAGGAAAAACAAGAAAAATGATTGAGAATTTTACTTAAAATTTAAATATAATAAAAAAAAATGGCCTTCAGTTCTTGTAGTTGGGTAGGAGTAGGTATGGCCCTAGATAGTTCCTCTGATGTTATTTATGTAGGTTATCCTGGGCAGATGGTAATCCGATGTTCTGGAATCTCCTACCACTTGGATGGAGCACAAGTAGAATAGGTAAGGGCCGGTAGTTGTAGAATAATGTTAATAAGTATTATTAACATACGTCTTGCCCCTTTATCTGGCGTCTATCCTGGAAGACCACGCCAGGAACAGAGCTGACAAATAAGAGAAAATAAAACTGGTTACCCATAGTCATGATAATATAACATTTAAGAAAGAAAAAGAATGATAAATGCCAAAATCATTACTGGTAACCAGTAAACACTAGAAAAGAACAAACAGTAATACTCCTGGTAGATCACCCTACCTGATTAGGAGAAGAGTGGAGGCGAAGTGACTCTCCAAACTTCAATCCACACCAGGTAAGGTCAATATTACCAGGAGTAGAAACTTTAACAAATCGGACACCAGGAACTAGTTTTGCCCCAGCCCGCCAGAGAGGGGGGGGTGTGTGCGCGCGCAACGTAACTCGCTAATGGTTCCTGGTTGCCCGAACAACCTTAACCCCACTTACACCTACTTTTCCCTCACACCTGGCTCTTTCAACACGACTATTAATGAACTTCTTGCACTTAACAACATGCCATCATTTAACTTCCCTGCAAGTCCACCATCAGCTGAGATTTTGAAAATAATTCCGAAGATCGTCAGTTTTGAAGCGCCAGATGACTTGAAGGAATTAATAATTGATAACGACGACGCCTCCGCTTATGAATCCCCCAATCAACATTCACCTGATAACATCCAAGACAGCACCACGCCTCCTATTCGTCGACTGGCTCGTCGTGGCGGCGTCAATAGCATTTCCTCGCCTCCAATCACCACTACACAAATGGAACAATCAGAAGCCACGATTCCACCACAGTCTTCTATACACTCTGTAGCGGAGACGCCAACACTGAATGAACCTTCCATGCTGCAACCACCAACAAAAACCTCACCAGTCATCACTCGACGTATTGATACAGAATACCAACACCGAGATCATTACCTGCACTGGAAGGATATAACTTTTTATACGACTCCTGACCAAGAACCCACCATGAATGTCGACACTTTGTACGAGAATTTAGTCGACAGAACAGTCAAGTTTACAAACTGTAAAGGAACCCATTGCTCCCTCACAGCACTCAGGCTAACCTTTGACCAGTTACAAGCCGACCCAGCCTTTCGACCCAAGATTACAAGACTAATCATCGTTTCCTCCCAACAACTGCACAACATAAAGAATGCCTCCACCACTGAAGAAATGAAGTAGCTCCTGACTTACACTTCAACGACACCTAACCAATCAAGAAGATAACCTTCCTTGACCAAGCCTCTAGCTTCTGCCAGCCACCAATCAACATCAAGAATGCAAGATACAGATAGATGGCCAGCCAGACGACTGAGTGTTCTCCTGCTTTTTGTGTTGCTGTTCCCGTATGCTTCCTAGGCTTAGCTGTTGGGTCTAGTCCCGACTTTTTATCTTCGACTCAAGATATTCCTCTCACCGACTATTCTTCGCCATGTCCCCACTTGCCCCTCGCCCCTAGTGGGTCCTTACCTGTGAGTCCTCATTCATTCATTCATTCTGTGCTTCAGAATCTCTACAACTACGGTGCTCTCAACACCAACTCCAAGGCTGAGGGACTGATTACATCATCTTTTGTATATAGTTCTTCTGTTTCTAATTATCTCCTAGAATCTGTATTGATAAAGTCACTGGATGGCGAAACGTCTACAATAAAGATACCCAGATGTTGCACAAGTGTCTTAACTTTCATCAGTTTACTCAATGTTGGGCACAAAATATCTTAACAAGTTTACCTTATCGGGTTTCATTTTCTTTAAACATAACAAAAGAAAACCAAAGATCAGGGCAAACTTCAGAGTTCAGCCCGTGTCACATCAAGGTCCCAGCAGCCACCAAGATCCAGACAGTGACCAAGCAAACAAACAAATCAACAAAACAAACAATTCATTTACTAGTGGGATCCAAAGGTGGTGTACCTGGCTACCCAAGTCATGGGTGTGTCATCTACAGCTTCACTGATTTGCCTTTCCATTTGTGATAAATTTCTTCTTAATAATAAGACCAGTAATGTCACAAAATATAACTGATTCGGATTAACCAGAGTATTAGCAACCCAAGATGACAAAACTTAACTGGAGATCACTAGGAAGTGACTGGTTACTCTGGCTGACAACGACCTTCACATACAGGCTGTGCAGTAGTGCTGCCTGCACAGGCTTGAAATTACTATTAAAACTAAGAGCAATATATATGTAGCCTTATAAAGCGTTCATAATGTAACATGTATAGTTTATCAAACTAATAGTTTGAAAGAAAAAGTTATTTTAAAATTTGGTGTCCACCCGCCTCCCTTCACTGGGAAAACCCCCTCGAAATATTACCATATGTTAATGCTTTACATTAATTATACATATTTTATGAGAACAGATGATGGTGCTTGTTGTCATGCATACTGTCACTCACGGAACAGCTTGGCACCATGCTGGCACACATCCTTTGTGTCAAGAAAATTTTCTCCCCTACGACATTGACCACACATGCGCTAATAATAATAATAGTAATAATAATAATAATAATAATAATAATAATAATAATAATAATATCTTCACTCTACAAGTACATGTACAAGGTATACAGGCCATAAATGACATACTACTGTATAGAATGCCGCTTGTTATGCAAAGTATTTTGGGCAAATTAGGTAAGTTTTGTCCCAGGATGCGACCCACACCAGTCCACAAACACCCAGGTACCCATTTTACTGATGGGAAAAATAGACAACCGGTGTAAGGAAACACGTCCAATGTTTCTACCCTCGCCGTGTGAACCAAGAGCTTTAGCCACCAGGCCACCGAAAATCTTAATTATCTTAATTTGGTCAGTAATCTTGAATGTCCTTTATACTTTTTTCTAATCATGTATGTGATTTATATTTATATATAATTACCTAAGTAAATTACTCAGGTCAAGTAAATGATATTACAATATACAGTCCATTTATAATTTGTCAGTGTTACTGCTATAAGTTTTTAAATAATTTTAAGAACTATATGTTTTAATAATAATTTAAGGTGGATACGTGTGAGAGGTGATGAACTGAGAGGTGGCACGAAGGAGGGACATTATTGTCTGTCACCTGGTGTCCTTAAAGTCCCACTTGACTCTTGAGCAACATCAATATCAGTAAGTGTTAACTGTTTGATGTACCCAAGTTTCTTCACAATTATAGGGGTGAAATGTTAATTCAGGACACTGCCTGTAAAATTTACCCACATAAGCTCAAATTATAAATAAGTTTCCCATAAAATTAATTTTCAACCACAGAAAACCACTTCCCGTTTAGAGACTAACTTAGATATTTCATGTGCGCTAACGCCACTTAACAAATGCCTTAGTAAGTAAGTAAGTAAGTAAATTTATTCAGGTATACACAATACAGTTACATAGAATTATCATACATAGCAGCATATGTGTAGAGAACCTAGGATAACCCAAAAAAGTCAGACAGAGTGACTTATTTCCATTGGGGTCCTTTTACCTTATTATTATAATATAAAGGTTATAATATTTTCTTATTATTCTATAATGAAGATAACATCTTATCATACTAAAAAGACTATCTACTACACGAGGGTCATTAAGACTATCTACAATACGAGGGTCATTAAGACTATCTACTACCCGAGGGTCATTACGACTATCTACAATACGAGGGTCATTACTAGGGATAAGGTAAAATTTACACGTATTTTAGCTAAAAAATAGAAAATCATTCCCCTCCCTTTCTGTTGCTTGATTCATCAGACACTTTTTGGCAGTCTTCTTGAACTGGTTCAAGCTATGACTGGCCTTGACATTTGTGGGTAGTCTGTTCCATTCCTTTATTGCTGTACAATAAAAGGTGTTTGAAGCCTGGCCACTGACTGTGGGTACTACAAAGTTGTGCTCTCTCCCCCTAGTACTATGATTGCTTTGGTTCCCAACCTTGACAAAATTGACAGCAAGATATTCTGGACACTGTTCGTGAGCAATTTTATAAACATGATTTAGCTTCAGTTGTTTTACTCTGTCTTCAACATTCAGCATATCCAACTGCTGTAATTCATCCTGGCCTACATGTTCTCTTGGTCCCAGCCCCAGGATGAATCTTACGATTTTGTTCTGGGTGATTTGCAGTCTATCTTTCAGTTTTTTTGTCAAGGCAGAGTACCAAGAAGAGCAAGCGTAATCCATATGGCATTGTATAAGGGCTAGACATAGGGTCCTGCGAGCCTCAGTAGGTAGACACTGTGCTTGTCTATACAGGAACTTCAGCCTGGCATTCGCTTTCTTTACTACACTGTTCCCTATCAATTCTCCTGACATGCATGGGTCAAAGGGGATTCCCAGATATTTAACTGATGAAACCAAAGTGATGGACTCCCCATTACACTGAACATTAAAATTATTTACCCTTCTCAGTTTATGTTACTAAATAAAACAAATATCAAGAATAAAGACAGCCTAATAGACCAACAATTTCACTAAATATGTCACTAGTTAAACATACAGTTCACAACACGCTGTGCTTACTATAGGTCTAAGTATATACATTACAATTCCTGGTAGCAAGATACGGGTGGAAACATTAGGAAGTGTTTCCTTAATACACCTGCTGTCCATGTTCACCCATCAATAAAATGGGTACCTGGGTGTTAGCGAATGGTGTGGGTCGCATCCTGGGACAAAAGTACCCTAATTTGCTTGAAATGTTTTGCATAACAGGGGGCTTTCTATATAGTAGTATATCATTGATGTCAGAGAATGAGCCAGTTCAAGAAGAGGACCAAAGTGTACCTTATGAATAAGGCTACAGAAAAGAAGGAGAGTGATTTCTTTCATGAAAATAACTAATTTTATCTCTCCCCTAGTATATATTCTTTTATTGTAACTACTTTTACGTAGTTAAGATACTTAACTGTTTTTAACTTTTAAATATAAATAATAATTATCACAAGGACCCCAATGGAAATAAGTCACTCTGTCTGATTTTTTGGGTTATCCTAGGTTCTCTACACATATGATGCTATGTATGATAATGTAACTGTGTATACCTGAACAAACTTACTAGCTAGGCCTGTGTACCTTGTACATGTACTTGTAGAAGTAAAGATTATTATTATTATTATTATTATTATTATTATTATTATTATTATTATTATTATTATTATAGGATTTTTAACTCGGAGTGTTAGCCAATAAACCCAATAAAGTCAGTACGTCATTGAGGACTATTTGTTCTATTTCTATTGTTACCCACAACAGTCGATTAACACCAGGTACCTACTGCTAGATGAACAGGGGCAACAGGTGTAAGAAAACACGTCCAACGTTTCACCTGTACCGGAGAGCAATCTAGGGGACAGCCACGAGAACTAATTACAATGATACAAGGATTCACCCACGGGTGTGTTACATACACCCAGAGATGTATGTCTCCGTGTATATAGCTTGAGAGTCTGCCTAATCCCTACTTTGGGTATTAGAATATTCTAGATTGGTTGAAGATTAAGACACATGTGCAACAGTTGGGTATCTTTATTGTTGAAACGTTTCGCCTACACGGTAGACTTCTTCAGAGACGCAGGTGTAGTAGTGAAATAAAGATGAGGTAATCGGTCCAACAACCTTGGAGAAAAAGTATCTGAGGTGGTCAGTCCCTCAGTCTGGAGAAGAGTTCAGGGACCGACCACCTCATATACTTATTCTCCAGTGTTGATGGACTGATTACATCTACTGCATCTGCTCCCTCTGTATCGGACTGAAGAAACCTACGTTTCGTCTACAGTGCAAGTGAAACGTTTCATCAATAAAGATACCCAACTGTTCCACATGTGTTTTAATCTTCAACTTGTCAGTATTTTATACCATTTGAACATTCTAGATTAGTAAAGACCAGGCGACATGCAAATTTAATGACCCTTGGAGTAGTCGATAGGCTTCAAACCCCATTAACCAACAAACCACGGTGGACATTTTCAGTTACGTAACAGATATGAGATACAAACTGCTTCAACAGTACAAAGATTAAGTGCAAGAGTCAGTCAGTTAGTCAAGGTTCATTGTAAGTTCTTATTACAAATAATAGTTTTTGTGAGACGCCCAAACATAGCATGCACAACAAAGTTGAGTATATTCACGATATAACCAGAACGAGCAACGATTATTTATGACTAAGCAATGATTATGTATGACTAAGCACCTATGACTTATTGTCGTGGTGGTTCGGTAGGAGATATGATGGTTGAAAGGTAAACACACTTGTTGGATGGTAACGATATGTATTGTCAGACTGTGGTAAGGAAGGGGAGGCCAGCCTGCCTGCTTGCCTTCGTATGTCTAAGCGCGGAGTGAGAACGAGGCAGAGCGACCCACTCACTCATGCTGCATCCCGTGACGTCATACAGTCACTCGGCGACATTATTAATAATAATAATAATAATATCTTTATTTTACTACAAGTGCATGTACAAGGTATACAGTCCTAGCTGATAACAATGACATACTACTATATAGAAAGTCCCTTGTTATGCTCCGCATTTCGGGTAAATTAGGTCAGTGTCCCAGGATGCGACCCACACCAGTCGACTAACACCCAAGTACCCATTTTACTGATGGGGAACATAGACAACAGGTGGAAAGAAACACGTCCAATGTTTCTACTCTGGCTGGGAATCGAACCCAGGCCCTCGCCGTGTGAAGCGAGAGCGTTAACCACCAGGCCACCAGAGCCACTTATATTGGCCAAAGACGTATTGCTGATTCCAGTGGGTGATGACAGTTACTTTATTTGGTTGAGTTTTTGTCACTACACTGAACACAGTGGTTGCTTGCACTTGGCAGTATTTCTTGTGAAGTACTTACTGTAATCGTCTAAATAGGTATACTAAAGTATATTTAACATGAATTAATGGGAAAACTTCCACACTAATTTATATATAAAATTAGCAAATATGCAGATACTCATTTCACTAACACTTCTAAGTATGACACACCAGTGTTGACTCCTCGAGGGAGGTTCCTGGACGCTAGTGAGGGGCTCTTGAGCTAAGGAATTGGATCTGTGCTCCAGTTCCCTGAACTGAGCCTGAAGGCCTTACATCCCCTCTCCCCACAGGCGTTGTATAATCCTACGGGTTTGGCGCTCTCCCATGATTATAATAATAATAACCAGTGCTGAATGTTTTGAAAAAAGAAGACACTTTTTCAAATGGCTGAGACCCACTCCAGGAGTGGTAGTAAATAACCATGATCAGAGGACACCTGCACACACCAGGAGTTGCACGAACCTTTCCCTGGTTACGAAAAACCAGCAGAAAAAATCTGAAGCCGACCGGATGAGGCATTCTCAACTTATAAACGAAATTCCGGAAGAAAAAAATTCAAACAAACACTGGCAGATATACGCCTTGTGGCATGCTAAGAAATAAGTTTGTATTATAATGGTACTTAGTGGAGTGGAGTGACTTTCATTATTTTCTTTTTTCTTGAAATACCAGACGTTACTGTGAATTTCATGTAACCTGTACTTACCAGCGGTCGCAATATACACAACGAGAAGCAATTATTACTACAGAAAAAGCGTCCTTCCTCCAAAATTTCCACCAGTCAACTATAGTGATAATATAGCATTTATTGTGGTGGAGACGAAAAAAAAAATAGAAAAGCTAGATACAGCGATTGATACACAAGGGTTGAGGAACGACCGTTCGTCACTGTAGGAGCTGCCAGAAATCACCGATTTCTTCAACACGCAAGTTATACTTTTGTATCAATCAAATCACATATTACTCGGGTAGATAATTTCCAGTAGATCCTTCATGTGTTAGCCCAAATCACCGACCAGTATGTTTTAAATAAGTGACCCACTGATCAGATCAGATCGACTGGTCCGAACCCTTGACTGGTTTCAAACGGATTCGTTGGACAATAAAGCAGACTGTATATGGATGGGGTTGTAGGCGCCCTTATAAACACAAACAATAAATATAAATCAGGAACGTGCATGGTAAGCTGTCCAATATACAAGTACAGTTAGAAATAGAAATACAAATAGCTAGAGCTTCATTTAAGGAGGTTATTAATAGAATATTCAAGAGGTTGCTAGTGGAATTACAGTAAATCAACCATTCAAATCATTATGAAGCTCTGTGTAGTCTGCGGTCGATCAAACAAACGGGCTTCCACATGGATAAATTGTCATTTTTGTGGAAATTGGTGTCACGCCCCTTGTGCAGATATCCAAGAACTAGTTACAAGCAGTATTAAAACAGGGAAGTGTTTTTGGGTATGCCCAAATGAGATAAATCTGTGGACTAAAATCACAAGGGTATTAAAAGAGGATAACATCAAAGCTGCTTTCATAGACAACCTGGAAGCTTTCTACAACAGATGGGAACATAAAAAGTCTGGGCTGAATGGTACTGCCCTTGATACTGGCCATGTAGTCAGAAACTGTAAGGCTGGAGGTGAAGTCCTGGTAGTCAGTAAATGTGGGGCTGATAGTGCTGTCCTGGGAGACAGTAATGGTGAAGCTGGAGGTGCTGTCCTGGGAGACAGTAATGGTGAAGCTGGAGGTGCTGTCCTGGGAGACAGTAATGGTGAAGCTGGAGATGCTGTCCTGGGAGACAGTAATGGTGAAGCTGGAGGTGCTGTCCTGGGAGACAGTAATGGTGAAGCTGGAGGTGCTGTCCTGGGAGACAGTAATGGTGAAGCTGGAGGTGCTGTCCTGGGAGTAAATGTGGGGCTGAGTAACTGTAATGTGAAGCTGGAGATGCTGTCCTGGGAGACAGTAATGGTGAAGCTGGAGGTGCTGTCCTGGGAGACAGTAATGGTGAAGCTGGAGATTTTGTCCAGGTAGTCGGGAATTATACGCAGGAAGGAATACATATAAATGACCTCATAGGGGACAGGAGCCGTAGTAGGGAAACAAGTGTAGTCAAAGATAAGATAAAACCAATATTGCAAACTAGAAATACCGCAGGAAATAGCAAACAAGAGGACTCCACTAGTAATAGTGAGGATATATTACCAAAAACAACTGGTGGGAGCTCCATTGTCGGTGCTAGAGAGGATAGGAGTAAGACAGGGAAACATGCACCAACAGGAAATACAGTCACAGAAACCCAAGGCAAACGGAAACCAAGCCTGTGCACATACTATGCACTTGGTATCTGCAGGCATGGGAAATCTGGAAAAACAGAAGGAACGTGCAACTATGACCACCCTAGAAAATGCCATGCCCATATGACAACAGGAAAATGCAAACTCCCTTCCTGTAAGCTTTTTCACCCTGAACTGTGTACCTCTTCAGTACAGGAAAGACTGTGCTATAACTTAAATTGCCAGGCACACCATCTAAAGGGGACAAAAAGATACAAAACATCCAGGCCATGGGAAAACCTGGGTAGTCACAGCCACTCAAGAGGGAGAGGTTTTTTAGTGCCAGGAAGGAAAAAAAAAAACTGGCAGGAAATGGCAGAAATCGTACACCAAATCCAGTCATTCCTGGAGTGGAACCACAGTCGATGGCCTCCACTCCAAATCAACAGATACAGATACTAATGCAGGAAAAAAATCGCCCCCCCCCAGTACCAACAATACCACCAGTCCGATGACATTCTTCTATGCAAATATACAGGGTCTAAAGCCAGCAACAAACAACAAAATACCTTTCATCCGTGGACTGCTTGCAGAGGCAAAGGCAATGTTCGCGGCTTTCACTGAGACCCACATAAGGGATCACTTGGACAACGAAATATGGATCCCAGGTTACAACCTATACAGATGTGACAGAGTGAACAGGCAAAAGGGGGGTGGGGGGGTTGGCCTGTACATTGCAGAGTCACTTGTTTGCACAGAACTGCTTAATGCCTCAAATGATGTAGTGGAAGTTTTAGCAGTAAAGGTCGAGAACCAAAACCTAGTCATTGTGGTAGTCTACAAGCCTACGGATGCAACATCCCAGCAATTCCAGGAACAGCTGTTAAAAATTGACCACTGTCTGGAAAATCTTCCAGCTCCTGCACCCAACATCTTGCTCCTGGGGGATTTCAACTTAAGGCACCTAAAATGGAGGAATATAGCAAATAATATTGTTGCAGTAATAACACCAGGAGGCAGCTCTGATGAAAACTCACACTCACACGAGCTTTTAAATCTCTGCACAAAATTCAATTTAAACCAGCAAATAATAGAGCCTACTAGACTGGAGAATACACTAGACCTCATCTTCACTAACAATGATGATCTGATAAGAAATGTCACCATATCAAAAACAATATACTCAGATCACAACATAATTGAGGTTCAGACATGTATGCGTGGAGCCCCAGACCGACATAATGAGACTAGTCACGAGGGAGCATTCACCAAATTCAACTTCAATAACAAAAACATAAAGTGGGACCAAGTAAACCAAGTCCTAACCGATATAAGCTGGGAAGATATACTAAGCAACACAGACCCCAACTTATGCCTAGAACAGATTAACTTGGTGGCACTCGATGTATGCACAAGGCTTATTCCTCTAAGAAAAAGGAGGAGTAGATGTAAAATAGAAAGAGACAGGCGCTCCCTTTACAGGCGACGGAAAAGAATAACAGAGCGGCTAAAAGAGGTCAATATATCTGAAATGCGTAGGGAGACACTGGTCAGAGAAATAGCAAGCATCGAACTTAAGCTAAAGGAATCTTATAGGAGTCAGGAATCGCGGGAAGAACTAAAAGCCATAAATGAAATCGAAAGAAACCCAAAGTATTTCTTCTCCTATGCCAAATCAAAGTCGAGAACAACGTCCAGTATTGGGCCCCTACTTAAACAAGATGGTTCCTACACAGATGACAGCAAGGAAATGAGTGAGCTACTCAAGTCCCAATATGACTCAGTTTTTAGCAAGCCGCTAACCAGACTGAGAGTCGAAGATCAAAATGAATTTTTTATGAGAGAGCCACAAAATTTGATTAACACAAGCCTATCCGATATTATCCTGACGCTAAATGACTTCGAACAGGCGATAAATGACATGCCCATGCACTCTGCCCCAGGGCCAGACTCATGGAACTCCGTGTTCATCAAGAACTGCAAGAAGCCCCTATCACGAGCCTTTTCCATCCTATGGAGAGGGAGCATGGACACGGGGGTCGTCCCACAGTTACTAAAAACAACAGACATAGCCCCACTCCACAAAGGGGGCAGTAAAGCAACAGCAAAGAACTACAGACCAATAGCACTAACATCCCATATCATAAAAATCTTTGAAAGGGTCCTAAGAAGCAAGATCACCACCCATCTAGAAACCCATCAGTTACACAACCCAGGGCAACATGGGTTTAGAACAGGTCGCTCCTGTCTGTCTCAACTATTGGATCACTACGACAAGGTCCTAAATGCACTAGAAGACAAAAAGAATGCAGATGTAATATATACAGACTTTGCAAAAGCCTTCGACAAGTGTGACCATAGCGTAATAGCGCACAAAATGCGTGCTAAAGGAATAACAGGAAAAGTCGGTCGATGGATCTATAATTTCCTCACTAACAGAACACAGAGAGTAGTCGTCAACAGAGTAAAGTCCGAGGCAGCTACGGTGAAAAGCTCTGTTCCACAAGGCACAGTACTCGCTCCCATCTTGTTCCTCATCCTCATATCCGACACAGACAAGGATGTCAGCCACAGCACCGTGTCTTCCTTTGCATATGACACCCGAATCTGCATGACAGTGTCCTCCATTGCAGACACTGCAAGGCTCCAGGCGGACATCAACCAAATCTTTCAGTGGGCTGCAGAAAACAATATGAAGTTCAACGATGAGAAATTTCAATTACTCAGATATGGTAAACATGAGGAAATTAAATCTTCATCAGAGTACAAAACAAATTCTGGCCACAAAATAGAGCGAAACACCAACGTCAAAGACCTGGGAGTGATCATGTCGGAGGATCTCACCTTCAAAGACCATAACATTGTATCAATCGCATCTGCTAGAAAAATGACAGGATGGATAATGAGAACCTTCAAAACTAGGGAGGCCAAGCCCATGATGACACTCTTCAGGTCACTTGTTCTATCTAGGCTGGAATATTGCTGCACACTAACAGCACCTTTCAAGGCAGGTGAAATTGCTGACCTAGAAAATGTACAGAGAACCTTCACGGCGCGCATAACGGAGATAAAACACCTCAATTACTGGGAGCGCTTGAGGTTCCTAAACCTGTATTCCCTGGAACGCAGGCGGGAGAGATACATGATTATATACACCTGGAAAATCCTAGAGGGACTAGTACCGAAGTTGCACACGAAAATCACTCACTACGAAAGCAAAAGACTTGGCAGACGATGCACCATCCCCCCAATGAAAAGCAGGGGTGTCACTAGCACGTTAAGAGACCATACAATAAGTGTCAGGGGCCCGAGACTGTTCAACTGCCTCCCAGCACACATAAGGGGGATTACCAACAGACCCCTGGCAGTCTTCAAGCTGGCACTGGACAAGCACCTAAAGTCAGTTCCTGATCAGCCGGGCTGTGGCTCGTACGTTGGTTTGCGTGCAGCCAGCAGCAACAGCCTGGTTGATCAGGCTCTGATCCACCAGGAGGCCTGGTCACAGACCGGGCCGCGGGGGCGTTGACCCCCGGAACTCTCTTCAGGTAAACTCCAGGTAAACTCCAGAGAGAGAGAGAGAGAGAGAGAGAGAGAGAGAGAGAGAGAGAGAGAGAGAGAGAGAGAGAGAGAGAGATGAGAAGGCGTGACTGCACCAAGGGAGGGAACAAGGCCTACCATTGTTAAAGTGCCAAGCTTAGTCAAGCCTCCCTCAATTATAGTTAAAAATGGTGTGACGAATTCACCCATTCATCACTAGACCCGTCCCACTGTCACCAGGCTCACAGGGAGCGAGGGAAGAACACATGAAAGGAAGGAAGGATGGACGAATAAAATGAGGGATGACTGCATGACTAGAATGAAAGCAGGAATAGATGGAGGGAGAAAGGAAAAATGGATAGATTGTGCAGAAAAGGCATGTAGAAGATGAGGGAGGAATGGATAGATTAGAGAGAAGAATAGAGAAAAGGCTGGAAAGATAGCAGGGAAATACTGATGGACTAAGTGAGGGGTGGTAGTAATAAAAGGAGATGGGAAGCAGGAATAGTGGGATAGATGAAAGGAGGGAGGGAAGGAGGAACAGATAGAGGGGCAGATGCATGTTAGGAGGGAAAGATGAAGAGAGAGAGAGGTCTAGATGCTGGGAGACAGAGAGGAGGAAAAAAAGGATAGATGAAGGAGGGAGAAGAGGAACAGAAAGAGGGCTAGATGAAGGGAGAAGACGCACAGATAGAGGGATAAATGAAGGGAGATTGAGAAGAATAGATACAGGAATAGATGAGCGAGGGAGAGAGAAGTAATGAATGAACGAAACACTATAGCTACCACTACTATTACCACTACACCCACCACTACTATTACCACTACACCTACCACTACTATTACCACTATACCTACCACTACTATTACCACTACACCTACCACTACTATTACCACTACACCTATCACTACTATTACCACTACACCTACCACTACTATTACCACTACACCTACCACTACTATTACCACTACACCTACCACTACTATTACCACTACTATTACCACTACACCTACCACTACAGTTTCCACTACTATTACCACTACACCTACCCACTACACCTACCACTACTATTACCACTACACCTATCACTACTATTACCACTACACCTACCACTACTATTACCACTACACCCACCACTACTATTACCACTACACCTACCACTACTATTACCACTATACCTACCACTACTATTACCACTACACCTACCACTACTATTACCACTACACCTATCACTACTATTACCACTACACCTACCACTACTATTACCACTACACCCACCACTACTATTACCACTACACCTACCACTACTATTATCACTACACCTACCACTACTATTATCACTACACCTACCACTACTATTACCACTACACCTATCACTACTATTACCACTACACCTACCACAACTATTACCACTACACCCACCACTACTATTACCACTACACCTACCACTACTATTACCACTACACCTACCACTACTATTACCGCTACACCTACCACTACTATTACCACTACACCTACCACTACACCTGCCACTGCTATTACCACTACACCCACCACTACTATTACCACTACACCTACCACTACTATTACCACTACACCTACCACTACTATTACCACTACACCTACCACTACTATTACCACTACACCTACCACTACTATTACCACTACACCCACCACTACTATTACCACTACACCCACCACTACTATTACCACTACACCTACCACTACTATTACCACTACACCTACCACTACTATTACCACTACACCTACCACTACTATTACCACTACACCTACCACTACAACTTCCACTACTATTACCCCTACACCTACCACTATTACCACTACAGCTTCCACTACTATTACCACTACACCTACCACTACTTTTACCACTACACCTACCACTACACCTACCACTACTACTACCACTACACCTACCACTACTATTACCACTACAGTTTCCACTACTATTACCACTACATCTACCACTATTACCACTACAGTTTCCACTACTATTACCACTACACCTACCACTACTATTATCACTACACCTACCACTACTATTACCACTACACCTACCACTACTATTACCACTACACCTACCACTATTACTACTACAGTTTCCACTACTATTACCACTACACCTACCACTACAACTTCCACTACTATTACCCCTACATCTACCACTATTACCACTACAGCTTCCACTACTATTACCACTACACCTACCACTACTATTACCACTACACCTACCACTACTATTACCACTACACCTACCACTACTACTACCACTACACCTACCACTACTATTACCACTACAGTTTCCACTACTATTACCACTACACCTACCACTATTACCACTACAGTTTCCACTACTATTACCACTACACCTACCACTACAACTTCCACTACTATTACCACTACACCTACCACTACAGCTTCCACTACTATTACCCCTACACCTACCACTATTACCACAACACCTACCACTACAGCTTCCACTACTATTACCACTACACCCACCACTACTATTACCACTACACCCACCACTACTATTACCACTACACCTACCACTATTACCACTACAGTTTCCACTACTATTACCACTACACCTACCACTACAGTTTCCACTACTATTATCACTACACCTACCACTATTACCACTACAGTTTCCACTACTATTACCACTACACCTACCACTACAACTTCCACTACTATTACCACTACACCTACCACTACAGCTTCCACTACTATTACCCCTACGCCTACCACTATTACCACAACACCTACCACTACAGCTTCCACTACAGTTTCCACTACTATTACCTCAACACCTACCACTACACCTTCCACTACTATTACCACAACACCTACCACTACAGCTTCCACTACTATTACCACAACACCTACCACTACAGCTTCCACTACTATTACCACTACACCTACCACTACTATTACCACTACACCTACCACTACTATTACCACTACACCTACCACTACTATTACCACTACACCTACCACTACTATTACCACTACACCTACCACTACTATTACCACTACACCCACCACTACTATTACCACTACACCTACCACTACTATTACCATTACACCCACCACTACTATTATCACTACACCTACCACTACTATTACCACTACACCTACCACTACTAATGCCACTACACCTACCACTACTATTACCACTACACCTACCACTACTATTACCACTACACCTACCACTACTATTATCACTACACCCACCACTACTATTACCACTACACCCACCACTACTATTATCACTACACCTACCACTACTATTACCACTACACCTACCACTACTATTACCACTACACCTACCACTACTATTACCACTACACCCACCACTACTATTACCACTACACCTACCACTACTATTACCACTACACCTACCACTACTATTACCACTACACCTACCACTACTATTACCACTACACCTACCACTACTATTACCACTACACCTACAACTACTATTACCACTACACCTACCACTACTATTACCACTACACCCACCACTACACCCACCACTACTATTATCACTACACCTACCACTACTATTACCACTACAGCTACCACTACTATTACCACTACACCTACCACTACTATTACCACTACACCCACCACTACTGTTACCACTACACCTACCACTACTATTACCACTACACCTACCACTACTATTACCACTACACCTAACACTACTATTACCACTACACCTACCACTACTATTACCACTACACCTACCACTACTATTATCACTACACCCACCACTACTATTACCACTACACCCACCACTACTATTACCACTACACCTACCACTACTATTACCACTACACCTACCACTACTATTACCACTACTATTACCACTACACCCACCACTACTATTACCACTACACCCACCACTACTATTATCACTACACCTACCACTACTATTACCACTACACCTACCACTACTATTACCACTACACCTACCACTACTATTACCACTACACCCACCACTACTATTACCACTACACCTACCACTACTATTACCACTACACCTACCACTACTATTACCACTACACCTACCACTACTATTACCACTACACCCACCACTACTATTACCACTACACCTACCACTACTATTACCACTACACCTACCACTACTATTACCACTACACCCACCACTACTATTACCACTACACCTACCACTAATATTACCACTACACCTACCACTACTATTACCACTACACCTACCACTACTATTACCACTACACCTACCACTACTATTACCACTACACCCACCACTACTATTACCACTACACCCACCACTACTATTATCACTACACCTACCACTACTATTACCACTATACCTACCACTACTATTACCACTACACCTACCACTACTATTACCACTACACCTACCACTACTATTACCACTACACCCACCACTACTATTACCACTACACCCACCACTACTATTATCACTACACCTACCACTACTATTACCACTACACCTACCACTACTATTACCACTACACCTACCACTACTATTACCACTACACCCACCACTACTATTACCACTACACCTACCACTACTATTACCACTACACCTACCACTACTATTACCACTACACCTACCACTACTATTACCACTACACCCACCACTACTATTACCACTACACCTACCACTACTATTACCACTACACCTACCACTACTATTACCACTACACCCACCACTACTATTACCACTACACCTACCACTAATATTACCACTACACCTACCACTACTATTACCACTACACCCACCACTACTATTACCACTACACCTACCACTACTATTACCACTACACCTACCACTACTATTACCACTACACCTACCACTACTATTACCACTACACCTACCACTACTATTACCACTACACCTACCACTACTATTACCACTACACCTACCACTACTATTACCACTACACCTACCACTACTATTACCACTACACCTACCACTACTATTACCACTACAGTTATCGCCACCAATGCAGCTGATATTACTTTTACCATCACTATTTACTACTACTACTGATACAACTGCCACTACTACTACTACTACCACTGATACTACTGTTACAACTATTACTACCACCACCACCACCAATATTACTACTACTACTACTACTACTATTTCTATTGTTTATGCTACTTCTACTTATCAAGTTGCTACTACTAAAATTACACTACTACTTCTACAACGTAGTACTCCTACATATTACTGCTGTTACTACCACTACTACTGCTACTACTACTATCACTACTACTACTACTACTACTACTACTACTACTACCACTACTACTGTTGTTGAATAACAGTTGTATCTGGAGTTTACCTGGAGAGAGTTCCGGGGGTCAACGCCCCCGCGGCCCGGTCTGTGACCACCACCACAATCTCCAGCATCACTACCACCACCACTACCACAATCACCACCGCAACAATCACCACCACTCCTCAGGACAATATAAACACTGACCTGACAGTAATACGGTGAATAAGCACTCCTGACGTCATCAATCAGCTGACCTAATGATGTCAGGCTGAGTGAAAAATAATAAATATGACGCGTGATTAACGACGTTATTAATGACGTGATTAATAACGTAATTAATGACTATACAATTACAGTGTTGCACTCTGAAACACACTTAGTACACACTAAACTATTATCAACAACGTTTCGACCTTAACTGAACTATCTTCATGATGATAAAGAAACGTTGGGAGAAAAATCACTGTCTATTAAATAGCTTTACCGTCTATCATCTGTTTTTCTGAAGCCCATAGTGACTACAACAGTCAGCTGTGTGACTGTGAGAGTGAACAGTCAGTTGTGTGACTGTGAGACTGAACAGTCAGTTGTGTGACTGTGAGACTGAACAGTCAGTTGTGTGACTGTGAGACTGAACAGTCAGTTGTGTGACAGTGACACTAGAAAGTCAGATGTGTGACTGTGACACTAGACAGTCAGTTATGTGACGACTGTGACACTAAATATTTAGTGTCACAGTCACACAGTCACACAGTCAGTTGTGTGACTGTTACACTAATCAGATGTGTGACTGTGACACTAGACAGTCAGTTATGTGACGACTGTGACACTAAATAGTCAGTTGTGTGACTGTTACACTAATCAGATGTGTGACTGTGACACTAGACAGTCAGATGTGTGACTGTGACACTAGACAGTCAGTTGTGTGACTGTTACACTAGACAATAAGTTGTGTGACTGTTACACTAGACAGTCGGTTGTGTGACTGTTACACTATACAATCAGTTGTGTGGCTGTTACACTAGACATTCAGTTGTGTGACTGTTACACTAGACAGTTGTGTGACTGTTACACTAGACAGTCAGATGTGTAACTGTTACACTAGACAGTCAGATGTATGAATGTTACACTAGACAGTTGTGTGACTGTTACACTAGCCAGTCAGTTGTGTAACTGTTACACTAGACAGTCAGATGTATGACTGTTACACTATACAGTTGTGTGACTGTTACACTAGCCAGTCAGTTGTGTAACTGTTACACTAGACAGTCAGTTGTGTGACTTACACTAGCCAGTCAGTTGTGTGACTGTTACACTAGCCAGTCAGTTGTGTGACTGTTACACTAGACAGTCAGTTGTGTGACTGTTACACTAGCCAGTCAGTTGTGTAACTGTTACACTAGACAGTCAGTTGTGTGACTGTTACACTAGCCAGTCAGTTGTGTGACTGTTACACTAGACAGTCAGTTGTGTGACTGTTACACTAGCCAGTCAGTTGTGTAACTGTTACACTAGACAGTCAGTTGTGTGACTTACACTAGCCAGTCAGTTGTGTGACTGTTACACTAGACAGTCAGTTGTGTGACTGTTACACTAGCCAGTCAGTTGTGTGACTGTTACACTAGACAGTCAGTTGTGTGACTGTTACA
The DNA here is from genome assembly GCF_038502225.1 of Cherax quadricarinatus. Taxonomy (NCBI): domain Eukaryota; kingdom Metazoa; phylum Arthropoda; class Malacostraca; order Decapoda; family Parastacidae; genus Cherax; species Cherax quadricarinatus. Next base: position 56,789,842 of record NC_091298.1, read on the forward strand.
CTAGCCAGTCAGTTGTGTAACTGTTACACTAGACAGTCAGTTGTGTGACTTACACTAGCCAGTCAGTTGTGTGACTGTTACACTAGCCAGTCAGTTGTGTGATTGTTACACTAGACAGTCAGATGTATGACTGTTACACTAGACAGTTGTGTGACTGTGACACTAGACAGTCAGTTGTGTGACTGTTACACTAGCCAGTCAGTTGTGTGATTGTTACACTAGACAGTCAGTTGTGTGATTGTTACACTAGACAGTTGTGTGACTGTTACACTAGCCAGTCAGTTGTGTGATTGTTACACTAGACAGTTGTGTGACTGTTACACTAGCCAGTCAGTTGTGTGACTGTTACACTAGCCAGTCAGATGCATGACTGTTACACTAGACAGTCAGTTGTGTGACTGTTACACTAGACAGTCAGTTGTGTGATTGTTACACTAGCCAGTCAGTTGTGTGACTGTTACACTAGCCAGTCAGATGTATGACTGTTACACTAGACAGTCAGTTGTGTGACTGTTACACTAGCCAGTCAGTTGTGTGATTGTTACACTAGCCAGTCAGATGTATGACTGTTACACTAGACAGTCAGTTGTGTGATTGTTACACTAGCCAGTCAGTTGTGTGACTGTTACACTAGACAGTCAGTTGTGTGACTGTTACACTAGCCAGTCAGTTGTGTGATTGTTACACTAGCCAGTCAGATGTATGACTGTTACACTAGACAGTCAGTTGTGTGATTGTTACACTAGCCAGTCAGTTGTGTGACTGTTACACTAGCCAGTCAGATGTATGACTGTTACACTAGACAGTCAGTTGTGTGATTGTTACACTAGCCAGTCAGATGTATGACTGTTACACTAGCCAGTCAGTTGTGTGATTGTTACACTAGCCAGTCAGATGTATGACTGTTACACTAGACAGTCAGTTGTGTGACTGTTACACTAGCCAGTCAGTTGTGTGACTGTTACACTAGCCAGTCAGATGTATGACTGTTACACTAGACAGCTGTGTGACTGTGACACTAGACAGTCAGTTGTGTGACTGTTACACTAGACAGTCAGTTGTGTGACTGTTACACTAGACAGTCAGTTGTATGACTGTTACACTAGACAGTCAGTTGTGTGATTGTTACACTAGCCAGTCAGTTGTGTGACTGTTACACTAGACAGTCAGTTGTGTGACTGTTACACTAGACAGTCAGTTGTGTGATTGTTACACTAGCCAGTCAGTTGTGTGATTGTTACACTAGCCAGTCAGTTGTGTGACTGTTACACTAGACAGTCAGTTGTATGACTGTTACACTAGACAGTCAGTTGTGTGATTGTTACACTAGCCAGTCAGTTGTGTGACTGTTACACTAGACAGTCAGATGTATGACTGTTACACTAGCCAGTCAGATGTATGACTGTTACACTAGACAGTCAGATGTATGACTGTTACACTAGACAGTCAGATGTATGACTGTTACACTAGACAGTCAGATGTATGACTGTTACACTAGACAGTCAGATGTATGACTGTTACACTAGACAGTCAGATGTATGACTGTTACACTAGACAGTCAGATGTATGACTGTTACACTAGCCAGTCAGATGTATGACTGTTACACTAGACAGTCAGATGTATGACTGTTACACTAGACAGTCAGATGTATGACTGTTACACTAGACAGTCAGATGTATGACTGTTACACTAGACAGTCAGATGTATGACTGTTACACTAGACAGTCAGATGTATGACTGTTACACTAGACAGTCAGATGTATGACTGTTACACTAGACAGTCAGATGTATGACTGTTACACTAGACAGTCAGATGTATGACTGTTACACTAGACAGTCAGATGTATGACTGTTACACTAGACAGTCAGATGTATGACTGTTACACTAGACAGTCAGATGTATGACTGGTACACTAGACAGTTGTGTGACTGTGACACTAGACAGTCAGTTGTGTGACTGTGACAATGACCTTTTAATCAAGGTCATAAAAGGTCAGGCAAGGATGAACTGTCCTATTGTCCTGAAGGGATCTTGATCCAGGTAACCGGAGCTACCCCTCTCAAGTGCTTCATAACTTCCATTGATTTACAACTTATCAATAGTTTCAACAGTAATAATTATAATAATAATAATAATAATAAACAAAATGTTATTAACAAGCACACTAATTATAATAACGATGATGATTAAAATAATATTAATAAAAATGCTATTACTAAGCGTACTAGTAATAACGATGATAGTAATAATAATAACAATAATAATAATAATAATAATAATAATAGAAATAATAGTAATAATAATAATAATAATAATAATAATAACAATAATAATAATAATAATAATAATAATAATAATAATAATAATAACAATAACAATAATAATAATAATAATAATAATAATAATAATAATAATAATAATAGTAATAATAGTAATAATAATAGTAATAATAGTAATAATAATAATAATAATAATAATAATAATAATAATAATAATAATAGTAATAATAGTAATAATAATAATAATAATAATAATAATAATAATAATAATAATAGTAATAATAGTAATAATAATAATAATAATAATAATAATAATAATAATAATAATAATAGTAATAATAATAATAATAATAATAATAATAATAATAATAATAATAATAATAACAATAATAATAATAATAATAATAATAATAATAATAATAATAGTAATAATAGTAATAATAATAATAATAATAATAATAATAATAATAATAATAACAATAATAATAATAATAATAATAATAATAATAATAACAATAATAATAATAATAATAATAATAGTAATAATAACAATAATAATAATAATAATAATAATAATAATAATAATAATAATAATAATAATAATAAGAATTCTCTTATGCATTGACATATAATTTTAAGAATTGATATGGTATAAAAACGTGTGAGAAGAGTGATGTGATGGTAAGTGGCGGAACTGCTAGTGTAAATACTGACGCAGATGTGAACCAGCAACGTCTGGAGACTCCGGTTCCAGTTCCGGTGCTCCTGATACCTCCATACTGACGCAGATGTGAACCAGCAACGTCAGGAGACTCCGGTTCCAGTTCCGGTGCTCCTGATACTTCCATACTGACGCAGATGTGAACCAGCAACGTCAGGAGACTCCGGTTCCAGTCCCGGTGCTCCTGATACTTCCATACTGACGCAGATGTGAACCAGCAACGTCAGGAGACTCCGGTTCCAGTCCCGGTGCTCCTGATACTTCCATACTGACGCACATGTGAACCAGCAACGTCAGAAGACTCCGGCTCCAGTCCCGGTGCTCCTGATACTTCCATACTGACGCACATGTGAACCAGCAACGTCAGGAGACTCCGGTTCCAGTCCCGGTGCTCCTGATACTTCCATACTGACGCAGATGTGAACCAGCAACGTCAGGAGACTCCGGTTCCAGTCACGGTGCTCCTGATACTTCCATACTGACGCAGATGTGAACCAGCAACGTCAGGAGACTCCGGTTCCAGTCACGGTGCTCCTGATACTTCCATACTGACGCAATGTGAACCAGCAACGTCAGGAGACTCCGGTTCCAGTCACGGTGCTCCTGATACTTCCATACTGACGCAGATGTGAACCAGCAATGTCAGGAGACTCCGGTTCCAGTCCCGGTGCTCCTGATACTTCCATACTGACGCAGATGTGAACCAGCAACGTCAGGAGACTCCGGTTCCAGTCACGGTGCTCCTGATACTTCCATACTGACGCAGATGTGAACCAGCAACGTCAGGAGACTCCGGTTCCAGTCCCGGTGCTCCTGATACTTCCATACTGACGCAAATGTGAACCAGCAACGTCAGGAGACTCCGGTTCCAGTCCCGGTGCTCCTGATACTTCCATACTGACGCTGATGTGAACCAGCAACGTCAGGAGACTCCGGTTCCAGTCCCGGTGCTCCTGATACTTCCATACTGACGCAGATGTGAACCAGCAACGTCAGGAGACTCCGGTTCCAGTCCCGGTGCTCTTGATACTTCCATACTGACGCAAATGTGAACCAGCAACGTCAGGAGACTCCGGTTCCAGTCCCGGTGCTCCTGATACTTCCATACTGACGCACATGTGAACCAGCAACGTCAGGAGACTCCGGTTCCAGTCCCGGTGCTCCTGATACTTCCATACTGACGCACATGTGAACCAGCAACGTCAGGAGACTCCGGTTCCAGTCCCGGTGCTCCTGATACTTCCATACTGACGCACATGTGAACCAGCAACGTCAGAAGACTCCGGTTCCAGTCCCGGTGCTCCTGATACTTCTATACTGACGCAGATGTGAGCCAGCAAAGTCAGAAGACTCCGGTTCCAGTCCCGGTGCTCCTGATACTTCCATACTGACGCAGATATGAACCAGCAACGTCAGGAGACTCCGGTTCCAGTCCCGGTGCTCCTGATACATCCATACTGACGCACATGTGAACCAGCAACGTCAGAAGACTCCGGTTCCAGTCCCGGTGCTCCTGATACTTCCATACTGACGAACATGTGAGCCAGCAACGTCAGAAGACTCCGGTTCCAGTCCCGGTGCTCCTGATACTTCCATACTGACGCACATGTGAACCAGCAAAGTCAGGAGACTCCGGTTCCAGTTCCGGTGCTCCTGATGCTTCCATACTGACGCTGATGTGAACCAGCAACGTCAGGAGACTCCGGTTCCAGTCCCGGTGCTCCTGATACTTCCAAACTGACGCAGATGTGAACCAGCAACGTCAGGAGACTCCGGTTCCAGTCCCGGTGCTCCTGATACTTCCATACTGACGCACATGTGAACCAGCAACGTCAGAAGACTCCGGTTCCAGTCCCGGTGCTCCTGATACTTCCATGCTGACGCAGATGTGAACCAGCAACGCCAGGAGACTCCGGTTCCAGTCCCGGTGCTCCTGATACTTCCATACTGACGCTGATGTGAACCAGCAGCGTCAGGAGACTCCTGTTCCAGTTCCGGTGCTCCTGATACTTCCATACTGACGCACATGTGAACCAGCAACGTCAGGAGACTCCGGTTCCAGTCCCGGTGCTCCTGATACTTCCATACTGACGCACATGTGAACCAGCAACGTCAGGGGACTCCAGTTCCAGTCCCGGTGCTCCTGATACTTCCATACTGACGCACATGTGAACCAGCAACGTCAGAAGACTCCGGTTCCAGTCCCGGTGCTCCTGATACTTCCATACTGACGCTGATGTGAACCAGCAACATCAGGAGACTACGGTTCCAGTCTTGGTGCTCCTGATACTTTCATACTGACGCACATGTGAACCAGCAACGTCAGGAGACTCCGGTTCCAGTCCGGTGCTCCTGATACTTCCATACTGACGCTGATGTGAACCAGCAACGTCAAGAGACTCCGGTTCCAGTTCCGGTGCTCCTGATACTTCCATACTGACGCACATGTGAACCAGCAACGTCAGGAGACTCCGGTTCCAGTCCCGGTGCTCCTGATACTTCCATACTGACGCACATGTGAACCAGCAACGTCAGGAGACTCCGGTTCCAGTCCCGGTGCTCCTGATACTTCCATACTGACGCAGATGTGAACCAGCAACGTCAGGACACTCCGGTTCCAGTTCCGGTGCTCCTGATACTTCCATACTGACGCAGATGTGAACCAGCAACGTCAGGAGACTCCGGTTCCAGTCCCGGTGCTCCTGATACTTGCATACTGACGCAGATGTGAACCAGCAACGTCAGGAGACTCCGGTTCCAGTCCCGGTGCTCCTGATACTTCCATACTGACGCACATGTGAACCAGCAACGTCAGAAGACTCCGGTTCCAGTCCCGGTGCTCCTGATACTTCCATACTGACGCACATGTGAACCAGCAACGCCAGGAGACTCCGGTTCCAGTCCCGGTGCTCCTGATACTTCTATACTGGCGCTGATGTGAACCAGCAACATCAGGAGACTCCGGTTCCAGTTCCGGTGCTCCTGATACTTCCATACTGGCGCACATGTGAACCAGCAACGTCAGGAGACTCCGGTTCCAATCCCGGTGCTCCTGATGCTTCCATACTTACGCACATGTGAACCAGCAACGTCAGGGGACTCCAGTTCCAGTCCCGGTGCTCCTGATACTTCCATACTGACGCACATGTGAACCGGCAACGTCAGAAGACTCCGGTTCCAGTCCCGGTGCTCCTGATACTTCCATACTGACGCTGATGTGAACCAGCAACATCAGGAGACTCCGGTTCCAGTCCCGGTGCTCCTGATACTTCCATACTGACGCTGATGTGAACCAGCAACATCAGGAGACTCCGGTTCCAGTCCCGGTGCTCCAGATGCTTCCATACTGACGCACATGTGAACCAGCAACGTCAGGAGACTCCGGTTCCAGTCACGGTGCTCCTGATACTTCCATACTGACGCACATGTGAACCAGCAACGTCAGGAGACTCCGGTTCCAGTCCCGGTGCTCCTGATACTTCCATACTGACGCAGATGTGAACCAGCAACGTCAGGAGACTCCGGTTCCAGTCCCGGTGCTCCTGATACTTCCATACTGACGCTGATGTGAACCAGCAACGTCAAGAGACTCCGGTTTCAGTTCCGGTGCTCCTGATACTTCTATACTGACGCACATGTGAACCAGCAACGTCAGGAGATTCCGGTTCCAGTCCCGGTGCTCCTGATACTTCCATACTGACGCACATGTGAACCAGCAACGTCAGGAGACTCCGGTTCCAGTCCCGTTGCTCCTGATACTTCCATACTGACGCTGATGTGAAACAGCAACGTCAGGAGACTCCGGTTCCAGTCCCCGTGCTCCTGATACTTCTATACTGACGCACATGTGAACCAGCAACGTCAGGAGACTCCGGTTCCAGTCCCGGTGCTCCTGATACTTCCATACTGACGCAGATGTGAACCAGCAACGTTAGGAGACTCCGGTTCCAGTCCCGGTGCTCCTGATACTTCCATACTGACGCTGATGTGAACCAGCAACGCCAGGAGACTCCGGTTCCAGTCCAGGTGCTCCTGATACTTCCATACTGACGCTGATGTGAACCAGCAACATCAGGAGACTCCGGTTCCAGTCCCGGTGCTCCTGATACTTCCATACTGACGCACATGTGAACCAGCAACGTCAGGAGACTCCGGTTCCAGTCCCGGTGCTCCTGATACTTCCATACTGACGCACATGTGAACCAGCAACGTCAGGAGACTCCCGTTCCAGTCCCTGTGCTCCTGATACTTCCATACTGAAGCACATGTGAACCAACAACGTCAGGAGACTCCGGTTGCACTCCCGGTGCTCCTGATACTTCCATACTGACGCACATGTGAACCAGCAACGTCAGGAGACTCCAGTTCCAGTCCCGGTGCTCCTGATACTTCCATACTGACGCTGATGTGAACCAGCAACGTCAGGAAACTCCGGTCCCAGTCCCGGTGCTCCTGATACTTCCATACTGACGCTGATGTGAACCAGCAACGTCAGGAGACTCCGGTTCCAGTCCCGGTGCTCCTGATACTTCCATACTGACGCACATGTGAACCAGCAACGTCAGGAGACTCCGGTTCCAGTCCCGGTGCTCCTGATACTTCCATACTGACACTGATGTGAACCAGCAACGCCAGGAGACTCCGGTTCCAGTCCCGGTGCTCCTGATACTTCCATACTGACGCTGATTTGAACCAGCAACATCAGGAGACTCCGGTTCCAGTCCCGGTGCTCCTGATACTTCCATACTGACGCACATGTGAACCAGCAACTTCAGGAGACTCCGGTTCCAGTCCCGGTGCTCCTGATACTTCCATACTGACGCTGATGTGAAACAACAACATCAGGAGACTCCGGTTCCAGTCCCGGTGCTCCTGATACTTCTATACTGACGCACATGTGAACCAGCAACGTCAGGAGACTCCGGTTCCTGTCCCGGTGCTCCTGATACTTCCATACTGACGCATATGTGAACCAGCAACGTCAGGAGACTCCGGTTCCAGTCCCGGTGCTCCTGATACTTCCATACTGACGCAGATGTGAACCAGCAACGTCAGGAGACTCCGGTTCCAATCCCGGTGCTCCTGATACTTCCATACTGACGCTGATGTGAACCAGCAACGCCAGGAGACTCCGGTTCCAGTCCCGGTGCTCCTGATACTTCCATACTGACGCACATGTGAACCAGCAACGTCAGGAGACTCCGGTTCCAGTCCCGGTGCTCCTGATACTTCCATACTGACGCTGATGTGAACCAGCAACGTCAAGAGACTCTGGTTCCAGTTCCGGTGCTCCTGATACTTCCATACTGACGCAGATGTTAACCAGCAACGTCAGGAGACTCCGGTTCCAGTCCCGGTGCTCCTGATACTTCCATACTGACGCACATGTGAACCAGCAACGTCAGGAGACTCCGGTTCCACTCCCGGTGCTCCTGATACTTCCATACTGACGCACATGTGAACCAGCAACGTCAGGAGACTCCAGTTCCAGTCCCGGTGCTCCTGATACTTCCATACTGACGCTGATGTGAACCAGCAACAACAGGAGACTCCGGTCCCAGTCCCGGTGCTCCTGATACTTCCATACTGACGCTGATGTGAACCAGCAACGTCAGGAGACTCCGGTTCCAGTCCCGGTGCTCCTGATACTTGCATACTGACGCAGATGTGAACCAGCAACGTCAGGAGACTCCGGTTCCAGTCCCGGTGCTCCTGATACTTGGGGGTAAGTCACATAGGCAACATTTAGGCAACTTTATTCCGAAACGTTTCGCCTACACAATAGGCTTCTTCAGTCGAGTACAGAAAGTAGGCAGGAATAGTAGAGATGTGAAGACGATGTGATCAGTCCAGTGCGGAGACTTAAATACTGTCGGAAGGAGAGTACAGAGTAGTAATAGTGAGAACGCAGCCACTGACCTCTCAGTGGCTGCGTTCCAATCTTTGGAACTGAACTTCTCCAGGCTGAGGGACTGACAACCTCAAATCTACGACTTCAAGGGTGATGGACTGATCACATCGTCTTCACATCTCTACTATTCCTGCCTACTTTCTGTACTCGACTGAAGAAGCCTACTGTGTAGGCGAAACGTTTCGGAATAAAGTTGCCTATGTGTCTTACCTACCAACCTGTCGGTATTGTGTACCATTTTGATATTCGCTCCTGATACTTCCATACTGACGCTGATGTGAACCAGCAACGTCAGGAGATTCCGGTTCCAGTCCCGGTGCTCAGGATTCAAATTTTTATTCCATATCAATTCTTAAAAATCAATCTGTAAGAAAGATGTTATTATGATTATTACTGTTGTTGCTGTTATTATTATTATTATTATTATTATTATTATTATTATTATTATTTTATTATTAGTAGTATTATTTTTAACATTTTTATTATTATTATTTTCACTATTATTATTATTATTATTATTATTAATATTTTATTATTATTTAGTTATAGTTTTTATTATCATTGATATTATTATTATTATTATTATTATTATTATTATTATTATTTCATTATTGTTTTATTATTATTATTATTTATTATATTGATTATTATTTCATTATTGGTTTTATAATTATAATTATTAATAATAATTATTCTGTAATATGGTGAGAAGTTTGCTTCACTATACACCATTATCTTTCAGTGTTGGCACCGCAAAAGTCACAGAATGTAATGGCTGAGGCTGGCAACAACAACCTGGTATATCATGCCAGCATCGGACAGGCCTGGTCTGGGACCGGGCCGCGGTCACCTTGATAACCAGGTAACACGTTCCATTTGCACATGTCGCCCACTGGAGTCTTGGCTGGGCAGGTAGGTAGATACAGACGCAGTGATGGTAATGAATGATGTAGTCATAAGGATTTCTTATTATTGATGTTTCGCCTAGTGAAGTTATCGAGTGACAAGGCCCACCGTGTGGGCGAAACGTTGTCACCCCTCCAGTGGGTGAAACGTGTAAAATACAACACCAAGTGAGTGGAACATGTATGATAAAGAATCCAGTCGGTGAAACGTGCATGATAAAGCACCCAGGGGGTGAAACATGCACGATAAAGCACCCAGTGAGTGAAACGTTGCAAAATTAAAAATGGTTTCCTAGCTACAAGTCTCCTTGTCGTCTTATTATGTAATTAAGAGTAACTTGAAATAATGATGCTTAATCACCTAACTTATCTTAGCTCAAACTAACTTAAGTTAGCGTTATTTAACACCAATTAAACATAATTATCTTCTGATGTTTACACTGATTATCATCCAGTTATTTAACATTAAAACATGATAATATGATAATGTTAACAATGATTATCATAACTGGATAAGTAGAACCTTTTTAAGAATAGTTAAGCCACTGACGAGACTCATGTTTGTACTCTGTACTCGTGTTTGTACTCTGTACTCGTGTTTGTACTCTGTACTCGTCTTTGTCCAGTGTTCTTCAAGTTAGGTACCTCACAACACTTACTAACCCTCATTCTAAGATCTCACTCTTGTACAACTTAAGTCTCACGTGAAATCCGAAACAAAATAACAGGTAAGTTAATTTACAACTCTAATTCATTAGAGTTGTCATAGTGTATTTATGTAAGGAGATTAAGTGTAGTGAGTAATGTATTATTAACATGGTGAGTGAGTGGTGGGCGAGAGTGTTGTATACTGACCTAGTGAAGGCATCCCGGGAGTCGGGACTCATCAGTGCAGGTCGTCACCCATACTGTGAAGATCCAGGATCTTGAAGAATGTGACATGCAATATTTAGGAATCTTGTAGGGTTTATAAACCATTTGCATCACATCCAGAGATTTGATGGTATACAATATCAGTTTGAGGGACTGACCACTTCATACTATGAGTGACGAACTAATCACGTCAAAACTAACTCTACGGTCTCCCGTCTTGTATTCGCTCGTATACGACTAAGGAAGCCTGTTTCGTAGTGAAATATTTCGACATTAAAGATACCTCAGTATTATATGTGTCTTATTCATCAGCCTTTATCTCACTGAAATATTGGATAAAACCGCTGGAGAATATTCCCATATCAGTACAATCAATACTTAAATTAATAACAAAAACTTAAAGTCACTTAGATTGCATTCTTTTCAAAAAGGTGGGTGCGGAAGATGCATAGTGATCAACGAGTGCAACTTACTGCAAGGACATTAAACCCCTTAAGAAAACAAGGCTCGGCAAACAGTGCAAAATACCAGTAAACAATAGTAAGGATAAAACAAGGAAACTTAGAAATAGTTCATTAAATGTAAGGGGTTCAATACTTTTCAACACCCGTCCATTATATATAAGGGTAACTGCCAGCAGACCTTGAGCCATGCAGAGGCAATCAAATAACAACCATTTTAAACTTCCGTCTCCATGAAGTATCATCAATTACAAAATATAGATATACGAGGGCCTATCTGGGAACCCACACTTGACATCCGTGTACCCAGGCGGAACAGATGACGGACGGCTCATGATGATAGACAGGCGTGATTGACGGGTAGGAGGTGTGGAAGAGACCATACCTGGATCCCACACCAGGTACACGCCAGGTAAACGCTTCAAATGTGACAACAGAGCATAAATTCTCCCAGGGAAAGCAGAGAGAGAGAGAGAGAGAGAGAGAGTGAGGTCGACCTGCAGTCAGCTGCCGACGTCACCTCACAGCGACGTCAATATAAAGGCTTTTGTGGCTACCTAGTTACAGCTGTTTAAACCTCATTTGCTGCCTTCATGACTAACTGAACCTCACCAGGGTTCCGTATCACGCAGAGAGAGAGAGAGAGAGAGAGAGAGAGAGAGAGAGAGAGAGAGAGAGAGAGAGAGACGGAGATTATATTTGAAGTAAACAGTTTATTTGAAGCAAGAACTTAGTATTGACGCAACAAAATTATTTGTGATGCACTGACCTGATATTTGACAAAATAAATTTTACATAACAGAAGAGAAATATTTGTTAAGCAATGCTCTTATATATGACAAAGAGCTTATTTCTGATATAGTCTCATTATTATTATTATTATTATATTCAAAATCAAGCGCTAAATCCATACTGATTAGTTTTTTGTTTAGAACACATTTTTGACGGCTATCACACTATAGACAGCTATCACACTATAGACAGCTATCACATTACTGACAGCTATCACGTTGACTTCAGGAACCTATCCAGTTCCCACCTGAAGACAGAAAATGGTTGTATTTCACTGTACTACGACACCTCTACTTTTCACTGGAGGTATTTTTCACCGTCTGCCGTAGGTAGTGATGTCTGCATTCAGATTTGGGACCAATTCCTCTAGAATTTTCCAGGTGTAAATTATGATGTATCTTACTCGCCTTCGTTCCAAAGGAGTACGGTCAAAAGATTTGGAATGTTCCAAGCAAATTATGATCTTGACTGAGCTTATACATGTAGTGATGATTTTCTATACAATCCCTAGATCTGCAATATCGCCGCTGTTAATGTACAACAATAGTCCACAAGTGACTTATCATCATTAACTTGGTATCCCTTGTTATGAAGGTTCTCATTACTCATCCTATCATTTTCCTCGCAGTTGTAATAATGACATTTGTGAACCTTAAAAGTGGGGTCTTCTGGCATTATCATTCTTACGTCCTTCACGTTAGTTTCTCGCTCTACTGAGTGATTAGAATTTGTTTTATACTCTGTTCTAGTTTTTTTCCTCAAAATTTCCATAATGGAGTAACTCAAAATTGATCCTCACTGAACATATTACTGTTTTCTGCGGCTCCTCTGCAAAACTTGGTCTATATCAGTATGGACATTTACAATGCTCTCAATGGATGCCATTCTCATGCAAATTCTAGTATCGCCTGCAAAAGATGATACGGTGCTATGATTTATTTCTCTGTTTGTCAGATATGAGGATGAGGAAGAAGATAGGAGCTAGTACTGTACCTTGGGGAACACAGCTTTTCACTCTGGCTGCCTTTGACATTAACTCTGTACATTGTTGACAGCTAGCACATTGTTGATAGCTAGCACAATGTTGACAGCTAGCACAGTGGTGATAGCTAGCACAATGTTGACAGCAATCACAGTGCTGAAAGTTAGCACATTGACAGCTAGCACATTGTTGATAGCTAGCACAATGTTGACAGCTAGCAGTGTTGATAGCTAGCACAATGTTGACAGCTAGCACAGTGTTGATAACTGCACAATGTCGACAACTAGCACGATATTGACGGCTACAACACTACTAACAGCTAGCACTTTATTGACATAGGTTTATTTATGGCACTTTAAATACCTCCTGACTTCCGTATGACCCAAGGAAGATCATTTTAACGAAAGGAGCATCTGGCTCTATAGTGAATGTTCATCATGACTCATGGAATATCAGTGTTTCTTATGGCAGTGAACATCAGTATCCAGTGAAACTGAGGGAAAATCAGTAATCCTTATGATGGAGGGAACACCAGTGTTCCTTATGATGGAAGGAACACTAGTGTTCCTTATGATGAAGGGAACACCAGTGTTCCTTATGATGGGAAGAACATCAGTGCTCCTTATGATGAAGGGAACATCAGTGTTCTTTATGATGAAGGGACCACCAGTGCTCCTTATGACGAAGGGAACACCGGTGTTCCTTATCCTCATTAAACTGGACACAACAAAGTTTCGTATGATGTTCTAGTGCTCCCTATGAAGTTACGAGCATCTGTGTTCCTCTTGACTGTGAGTGTTGGTAAAGTTGAACTCACAGACCAGTTTGTTACTAGACGATCGACAGTGTGTATCTGGAGGAGCGGATGCGTACATACATGCATGCGGTCTCCTGGTCTCTGTGTTTACATGCGCGAGAGTTCGTGCGTAGAAGTGGCCACGCCCACCCGCCTCCGCCCATCCTGCCAGATTGCCAATCACAGGCGTCGCTCCTCCTCCTCCGCTCCCCTTGCCGCTGCAGTTCCGCCCACTGCCCGCCCATGAGAATCCTCCACTCACCAATGAGGAGCGATAATTAAAAGGGGGGCGTGGCCTGATCAATGGAGGCTCCGCTTGGGCAGGTGGTCAGTCGGGTGTTATCTAGTGATCAGTGCACAAGTGAGCTCCTCGATTTTTGCCACTTGCTGGACTTGTGACGCACATCAATATTATTTTTTGCTAAGTTTGTGTCTAGTTTATTGCTGCGAAGTGGCCGCTCAGGCGGTGCTCGGGAACGACAGCATCTGCACGATTATTATTATTTGCATCGCAATGACATTTTGTAACGATTAAAGAAATACTTGGTGAGAGGTTTTTTGTTGATGACTGTGATGAGCGAGCGGCTGGTGGGTGCGGGATACAGTTAGTGGTGGATATACAGTTACTTTGAACAGTGTGGTGGAAAGCAGTTAAAACATTTATTGCTGGCTACGTAAATGAGTAAGACGTGTGCAACACTTAGGTATCTTTATTGTCGAAATGTTTCGCCTACACAGTAGGCACGTGTGGCTTCCTCGTGTATTTGTCGGTATTATATACAAGTATTATAACGGCTAAGTAAAGTTATATTTAGGTGTGCGCAAGGATCATTAGCATAATCACCAGAATGTAATTGAATTACTAGAGATAATTACTTTTAAGCTCGTGGGAGAGAGAGTTATACTAAGAGAACAACGTTAAGACAACAGTGTTATATTTGGTGGAGTGATATAGTTACTGTAGGTGAATTTTACAACCAAAGATAACAGCTAGTTGGCTAGAGTACATTCAACTTTGTTCTCACTATTTTGTACCTCACACTGTACTGTGAAGACGCTCGTTAATACTGTATTTGCACGTTTTGTGGCTGTATCCAACTGCCTCAAACATGTAGAAAATACATGACAGCCTAATGTACACACAAATACACAGTACATGATAACCCCTAACTAGATACAAGTACACGTAGACCCTAATCTAGATACCCTTCTCAGTAAACATCCAGTGTGCAAGTCCTCTGCTACCTCTACAATTTATTTACTTCCATGTAGAAAGATAACTGTAGTCACCTACATAGTACTGAATAAATTACCTGTGACTACTCTCAGAGCTCTTGATTCAGTGAATTGAAGCTACTGTTCCCTTCCTTGGATCAAACCTGATTTCGTCCACCATAGATTCTCTATAATAATAACAGTGCCCCGCCACACAAACTTGTATCATTTTCTTATCGGATGCATTTACGCTATCTAAATACACCATTATCTAAATCTACAATTATCTAAATACACAATTGTTTAAATATGCAACTATCCATACAGGTAACAGAGTAACCGGAAATACAATTAAGGTTAGAGATTACGTAGGTAAACAGTGTTAAAATGCATTTAAGACTAACAGGAAGTGTGGGACGTGTAGATGAGAGGGAAGCGGACCGGAGGGATGTTAAATAGCCTTGGTGTACAGGCGTGACACGCGCTATAAAACATTTAACATGTTAATCTGTTGTAACATGACAGGAGAGCGTAGATTCAGAGTAACGGGAAGAGGCCGATTGAGTTATAACGGATCTGAACCGTTGAGAGTAACGGGATTTGAGCAGGTTGTCAGAAGGGGTTATGATTTCGGTCTTCATCACCCAAGATAAGTGCATTTAACGCCCAGAATAACGGAATTGAACAAGGATAACTATGTAACATGTTGGCTAAATATGATTCAACAACATTGATAGCGAGATTTAACATTTATAATGACACGATTTAATGTTCTAAATCTTGGTATGTGATAACCTTCGTTACCGGATTTATAAACATCCACAATAACGCAACTAACGTTTTAAATATCCTGGTTTAACATTTTGGATAACGGTATTTAACAACTATAATGTCGGGATAACAATAATAAGAGACCAAAAACATCAATAACAAGAAATGGCAGTTTCAGCTTAACAACCCAGTTAACCTGAATTAATAATTTGGATTAACGAAGATCAAACACTCGAGCAATAGGAATTAATAGTTTGAATTAACGAAGATGAGAAACTAGAGTAACGGAAATTAAAATCTTACGATTAATGGAGACTAAAACTGAGATAATGAGAATTAACTTGAATTAAAGACACAAAACAAAGATAACAGAGTCTAACAGGTTGCATTAACAGATATTTAGATATTTAGAACTAGAATAACGGAACATAAACTGCAAAGGTAGAAATACCTTTTCAACAGTGAGGCCCAGGGTATTAAACAGTACTGTTATCTGTTACTGACCCTGAGGATTATCTTCACCAAGTCAGGTCTCAGACCAGACCTAACGTAACGCAGTAGGCATTCTCAACACCCAGAGTCAGTCAGCAGCACAGGTATACCTCGCTCATTATAAACTATAACTCACAACTCAAGATATAACTCACTCGGTACAAAGCATAACTCACTCAGCACAAGGTATCACTCACTACAAGGTATAACACAACACAAGGTATAACTCAATACAAGGTATAACTCAATACAAGGTATAACTCACTCAATACAAGGTATAACTCACTCAACACAAGGTATAACTCACTCAATACAAAGTATAGCTAGCTCAACTCAAGATATAGCTCACTCAGTACAAAGCATAACTCACTCATTACAAGGTATAACACAACACAAGGTATAACTCACTCAATACAAGGTATAACTCACTCAACACAAGGTGTAACTCACTCAATACAAGGTATAACTCACTCAACACAAGGCATAACTCATTCAACACAAGGCATAACTTCCTCAACACAAGGCATAACTCGTTCAACACAAGGTATAACTCCCTCAACACAAGGCATAACTCATTCAACACAAGGCATAACTCCCTCAACACAAGGCATAACTCCCTCAACACAAGACATAACTCATTCAACACAAGGCATAACTCATTCAACACAAGGCATAACTCCCTCAACACAAGGTATAACTTCCTCAACACAAGGCATAACTCATTCAACACAAGGCATAACTCTCTCAACACAAGGTATAACTCCCTCAACACAAGGCATAACTCATTCAACACAAGGCATAACTCCCTCAACACAAGGCATAACTCCCTCAACACAAGGCATAACTCATTCAACACAAGGCATAACTCATTCAACACAAGGCATAACTCCCTCAACACAAGGCATAAGTCCCTCAACACAAAGCATAACTCATTCAACACAAGGCATAACTCCCTCAACACAAGGTATAACTTCCTCAACACAAGGCATAACTCATTCAACACAAGGCATAACTCTCTCAACACAAGGTATAACTTCCTCAACACAAGGCATAACTCATTCAACACAAGGCATAACTCCCTCAACACAAGGTATAACTTCCTCAACACAAGGCATAACTCATTCAACACAAGGCATAACTCCCTCAACACAAGGCATAACTCCCTCAACACAAGGCATAACTCCCTCAACACAAAGCATAACTCATTCAACACAAGGCATAACTCCCTCAACACAAGGTATAACTTCCTCAACACAAGGCATAACTCATTCAACACAAGGCATAACTCCCTCAACACAAGGCATAACTCCCTCAACACAAGACATAACTCATTCAACACAAGGCATAACTCATTCAACACAAGGCATAACTCCCTCAACACAAGGCATAACTCCCTCAACACAAGGCATAACTCCCTCAACACAAAGCATAACTCATTCAACACAAGGCATAACTCCCTCAACACAAGGTATAACTTCCTCAACACAAGGCATAACTCATTCAACACAAGGCATAACTCTCTCAACACAAGGTATAACTCATTCAACACAAGGCATAACTCCCTCAACACAAGGCATAACTCATTCAACACAAGGCATAACTCATTCAACACAAGGCATAACTCCCTCAACACAAAGCATAACTCATTCAACACAAGGCATAACTCCCTCAACACAAGGCATAACTCCCTCAACACAAGGCATAACTCATTCAACACAAGGCATAACTCATTCAACACAAGGCATAACTCATTCAACACAAGGCATAACTCCCTCAACACAAGGCATAACTCTCTCAACACAAGGCATAACTCCCTCAACACAAGGCATAACTCATTCAACACAAGGCATACCTCTCTCAACACAAGGCTTAACTCCCTCAACACAAGGCATAACTCTCTCAACACAAGGCATAACTCATTCAACACAAGGCATAACTCCCTCAACACAAGGCATAACTCTCTCAACACAAGGCATAACTCCCTCAACACAAGGCATAACTCATTCAACACAAGGCATAACTCTCTCAACACAAGGCATAACTCCCTCAACACAAGGCATAACTCTCTCAACACAAGGCATAACTCCCTCAACACAAGGCATAACTCATTCAACACAAGGCATAACTCCCTCAACACAAGGCATAACTCTCTCAACACAAGGCTTAACTGCCTCAACACAAGGCATAACTCTCTCAACACAAGGCATAACTCCCTCAACACAAGGCATAACTCATTCAACACAAGGCATAACTCCCTCAACACAAGGCATAACTCCCTCAACACAAGGCATAACTCGTTCAACACAAGGCATAACTCCCTTAACACAAGGTATAACTGATTCAACACAAGGCATAACTCCCTCAACACAAGGCATAACTCCCTCAACACAAGGCATAACTCGTTCAACACAAGGCATAACTCCCTTAACACAAGGCCTAACTCATTCAACACAAGGCATAACTCCCTTAACACAAGGCCTAACTCATTCAACACAAGGCATAACTCCCTTAACACAAGGCCTAACTCATTCAACACAAGGCATAACTCCCTTAACACAAGGCATAACTCCCTCAACACAAGGCATAACTCCCTCAACACAAGGCATAACTCGTTCAACACAAGGCATAACTCCCTTAACACAAGGCATAACTCATTCAACACAAGGCATAACTCCCTTAACACAAGGCATAACTCATTCAACACAAGGCATAACTCCCTCAACACAAGGCATAACTCCCTCAACACAAGGCATAACTCCCTCAACACAAGGCATAACTCCCTTAACACAAGGCATAACTCATTCAACACAAGGCATAACTCCATTAACACAAGGCATAACTCATTCAACACAAGGCATAACTCCCTCAACACAAGGCATAACTCATTCAATACAAGGTATAACTTACCCAATATGATACATTTCTTATAAAATATTGCAATAACACATGGTAGAGTGCAAGTGATACTGCAACAAATGTGGATCAATCTACAGCGTGTGTTAAATAACATTTGCCTGAAGAGAGTCTAGCTCGACCGAAAATATTTGAAATATCACTTATATTAGTGTGAATTATTTAAATAGCTTAGTGTATGGCATACTTTATCATACATTACTGGTATACAACTTGATGAATAAGACACATGTGCAACACTAGGGTGTTTTTATTGCCAAGAAGATACCCAAGTGTTGCACAAGTGTCTTATTTACTGTGCCCCGTAGCCTGGTGGCTAAAGCTCTCGCTTCACACGGCGAATGTCCGGGTTCGATTCCCGGCGAGGGTAGAAATATTGGGCGTCTTTCCTTACACCGGTTTGTCTATGATCCCCATTAGTAAAATGGATACCTGGGTGTGGGTCGCATCCTGGGACAAAACTGACCTATTTTGCCCGAAATGCTCTACATAACAAGCGGTTTTCTATGTAGTAGTAAGTCATTGATGTCAGCTAGACCTTTATACCTTGTACATGTACTTGTAGAAATTAAGATACTACTACAACTACTACTGCTATCTCTTGATGAATGTATACAACGCTTGTGGCCAGGATACAACACGGTAATACAATTAATGACTGAGTCCTTGGACGAAATATAACTGTGTCATAACTCCTTAATACAACAGCATTAAATTCACAGGGAGGATGTATTGAGGAGAGAGTAGTAACAAGGCCTGCAGGTTGCTACCAACCAACCACAACTGTAATGTAACTTCATGGCGGAAAAAATAAATATATAAGACCAAAAAAAGGTGTTTGAGTATCGCTCTTTAGTTGCGGACTATTTACGACATAAAAAATTGCGGTTAACAAGGATATACCAGGAGGAATTAGAAAGTGCGGTGGTTGACAGGATAAACTGTGTTGGTTTAGTATCTGTATTGTGGTTTGGTAAGATTGCCAGCAGTGGAGAGGCGTGTGTATATATAGTCAAGGCTGCAAGAATGTGCGGCTAGATGAGCTAACCGCTGTGCAGGGGCGCCTGCGGTCTGGACAAGCCTGCGGTCTGGACCAGCTTGCGGTCTGGACAAGTGTGTGTGTGTGTAGTGGCCGCCGCCAGCTAGCTGTACCTGGAGGGTGTGGAGACAGGCACTCTCTCCTCTCTAGTCTTTCACACAACCCGCATTAAACCGCTACGAGAGTTGTGCGGTATTGGTGCCACACTAGACCAACCGCTTCCAGAACTGTGTGGTGGTGGTGGAGCCACTCTACGCATTAACGAGACCGCAGCAACCACAACTGTGCTGATAGACAACTCAGTACATAGACGCTACAAGAACGTTGTACGTCAATACCACAATAACTGGGCTGATAAACAGCGCTGTACGCTAACACTACGAGTATCGTACTGCTCTATCAGGTTCGTGCTAACAGCCATCATCATGATGATGAACGAGCCGGTGCCGGTCTCCACAACCATGATGCTGCCGCACTACGAGTCGCCGTTGCCTGCACTCTACGAGCCGCAGCCGCAGCCGCCCAAGCCGCGGCTCATGTTCAAGATGCCGCGGGTTGTGCCAGACCAGAAGACCAAGTTTGAGTCTGACGAACTGTTCCGTCGCCTGGCCAGGGAGACAGAGGTGAGTCTGGCCTCACGTTCTACACCCCTCTATCAGGCTCTGCACTGTCTATCAGGTGCCAAGATCACTCTATCAGGCACTACACTTCTCTATCAGGCTCCAAGCTCACTCTATCAGGCGCTATATCTCTCTATCAGGTTCCAGGCTCATTCTATCAGGGGGCTACACCTCTCTATCAGGATCCATGCTCACTCTATCAGGCGCTACACTTTTCTATCAGGCTCCAAGCTCACTCTGTCATGCGCTACTCTTCGCTATCAGGCTCCAGGCTCCAGGCTCACTCTATCAGGCGCTACACCTCTCTGTCAGGTTCAAGCTTCACTCTATCAGGCTCCAGGCTCATTCTATCAAGCGCTACACCTCTCTATCAGGCTCTGCACTATCAGACTCCAGGCCCACTCTATCAGGCACTACACCTTTATCAGGAAGGCTCACTCTATTAGACTACATCTGTCTGTCATGCTCTAGGTTCAATCTACGAAGTTCTACACCTGTCTATCAGGCTCTACACTTAGTCTTTCAAGACTCCATGATCAAACTATCAAATTTTCCCGAGTTTAACAAACTCTTGGCTCAGTCTGCTTGGCTCTACCCTTTTCTGTCAGACTCTATACCTGTATTAGGCCACATGATCTGGACTCAGTCAAGCAGGTTCTAGTAAGTATATTTAGGTATAGATATACATAAGTGAATTATACATATTTAGGTAGTTACAGTTATCA
This sequence comes from Cherax quadricarinatus, assembly GCF_038502225.1. Classification (NCBI taxonomy): domain Eukaryota; kingdom Metazoa; phylum Arthropoda; class Malacostraca; order Decapoda; family Parastacidae; genus Cherax; species Cherax quadricarinatus. The sequence goes on from NC_091298.1 coordinate 56,811,339, forward strand.
CATACATATTTAGGTAGTTACAGTTATCACATACATATTTAGGTAGTTACAGTTATCACATACATATTTAGGTAGTTACAGTTATCACATACATATTTAGGTAGTTACAGTTATCACATACATATTTAAGTAGTTACAGTTATCACATATTTAGGTAGTTACAGTTATCACATACATATTTAGGTAGTTACAGTTATCACATACATATTTAGGTAGTTACAGTTATCACATACATATTTAGGTAGTTACAGTTATCACATACATATTTAAGTAGTTACAGTTATCACATATTTAGGTAGTTACAGTTATCACATACATATTTAGGTAGTTACAGTTATCACATACATATTTAGGTAGTTACAGTTATCACATACATATTTAGGTAGTTACAGTTATCACATACATATTTAAGTAGTTACAGTTATCACATATTTAGGTAGTTACAGTTATCACATACATATTTAGGTAGTTACAGTTATCACATACATATTTAAGTAGTTACAGTTATCACATATTTAGGTAGTTACAGTTATCACATACATTAACTTGTGTGGCAGTTATCTTTGATAACCTTATTTCCTTGATCTATCTGGCTCTGTGCCAGTCTATCAGGCTCCAGCCTCAGTTATCTTTACCTTTGATATACCTTTGATGAGTTCCGAGAGTTTTTCTACTCCCCGGAGCCCCGCCATGGGTCAGGCTCGTCTGTTACTTGCCTGGTTAACCAGGCTGTTGTTGTTGGTGGCCCGCTACCGAACATATCCGTCACAGCCTGGCTGATCTGGCAACTGGTGAAGATACTTGTCCAGTTTCCTTTTGAAGACTTCTACACTTTTCCTAGCAGTGTTTCTGATATCTTCTGGTAAGATCTTGAATAGTCTAGGACCACGAATGTTGATACAGTGTTCCTTTATTGTGCTCACTGCACCCCTGCTTTTGACTGGCTTTATCTTGCACTTCCTTCCATATCTCTCACTCCAATATATTATTACATCAGTGGGACCAGGTCCTCACCTACCTTCCAAGTATAGTTTATCAGGTTCTATATATTTTTATCAGCTTCTGCATCAGTTTATCAAAGTTTACGCTCGATCAGGTTTTAGATCAATCTGTTAAGTTCTACACTAATCTATCAAGGTCTGGAATCAATCTATCAGTTGTGGACTCTATCAGGTTCTAAACCCAATTTATTAAACTCTATGCCAGGCTATTCAGCTTTAGACCAGTCTGTTAATCTTAAAGCAATTTTATCAAGCTCTAGACCATCTTATTAAGTTCTAAGACAGTCTATAAAGCTTTAGATCAGTCTTCTTATACTCTTTAAAACGTCTATCAAGCTCTGGACCAGTTTATTACTCTTTAGAAAAGTCCAGACTAGTTTATTAGGCTCTAGGCAGATGAACTGTTCTCAAGGGGTATAAAGGAATGTAAGGAGAAACTTAACAAATCATTAGTTAGTCTTTTCAACATATCACTAGAAACTGCCATAGTGTAAGACAAGTGGAAAATGGCAAATGTGATACCTATCTACAAAGCAGGAGACACGCCGTTACTTTCAAATTATAGACCAATTAGCATAACTTCCATTGTTGGAAAATTGATGAAATCAATTATTGTCGAGGCTATTCGAAGCTACCTTGAAAGACATGAATTGATCAATGAATCTCAGCACGGTTGTACAATGTGGCGTTCCTGCCTTGAGAACTTAACTTTTTTCACTAAGGTATCTGAGGAGGTAGATCATAGTGGTGAGTGAATTATATTGTGTATACGGACTTCAGTAAGGCTCTTGACAGAGTTACATACAGAGATTGGCGAGGAAGGTAGAGGCACACGGAATATGAGAGAATTTTTTTTCCTGAATAGAGGCGTGGTTACAGATAGACAACAGAGAGTTTTCATAAATGGGGAGAAATCAGAGTGAGGACGCGTCACAAGCGGAGTCCTAAAGGGGTCAGTGTTGGATCCTATGTTATTCACAATATACATAAACGACATAGATGAGGGAATAAATAATGACATAAGCAAGTTTGCGGACGACACCAAAATAGGTTGTCGAATTAATTCTGACGAGGACACTAGAGCGCTGCATGAAAATCTGTGGCCGTAGTAGTAACAGATGCAGTTTAATGCAGACACATGTAAAGTTCTAAGCCTTGGAAAAGAAAATAACCATGATACTTATAACCTTAACAATGAAGATCTCAGTCGCTATGAATGCGAAAAAGATTTAGGAGTTTTGTTAGCAGACAGTGCTTAAGTGTTCGCAATAAAGCTAATATCATTCTTGACTTTACATAAAGAAGCATAAATAAGAGGGGTCTTCAACTATATATGTATATATATATATATATATATATATATATATATATATATATATATATATATATATATATATATATATATATATATATATATATATATATATTATATATATATATTTGTAGGTAGTAGGTTGGTAGACAGAAACCACCCAGGGAAGTACTACCGTCCTGCCAGATGACTGTGAAACAAAAACCTGTAACTGTTTTGCATGATGGTAGGATTGCTGGTTTCTTTTTCTGTCTCATAAACACGCTAAGATAACAGGGATATCTTGCTACTCCTACTTACACTTTGGTCACACTTCACAGACACGCACATGCATATATATATATACATACATCTAGGTTTTTCTCCTTTTTCTAAATAGCTCTTGTTCTTTTTTATTTCTTCTATTGTCCATGGGGAAGTGGAAAAGAATCTTTCCTCCGTAAGCCATGCGTGTCGTATGAGGCGACTAAAATGCCGGGAGCAATGGGCTAGTAACCCCTTCTCCTGTATACAATTACTAAAAAAGAGAAGAAGAAAAACTTTATAAAACTGGGTTGCTTAAATGTGCGTGGATGTAGTGCGGATGACAAGAAACAGATGATTGCTGATGTTATGAATGAAAAGAAGTTGGATGTCCTGGCCCTAAGCGAAACAAAGCTGAAGGGGGTAGGAGAGTTTCAGTGGGGGGAAATAAATGGGATTAAATCTGGAGTATCTGAGAGAGTTAGAGCAAAGGAAGGGGTAGCAGTAATGTTAAATGATCAGTTATGGAAGGAGAAAAGAGAATATGAATGTGTAAATTCAAGAATTATGTGGATTAAAGTAAAGGTTGGATGCGAGAAGTGGGTCATAATAAGCGTGTATGCACCTGGAGAAGAGAGGAATGCAGAGGAGAGAGAGAGATTTTGGGAGATGTTAAGTGAATGTATAGGAGCCTTTGAACCAAGTGAGAGAGTAATTGTGGTAGGGGACTTGAATGCTAAAGTAGGAGAAACTTTTAGAGAGGGTGTGGTAGGTAAGTTTGGGGTGCCAGGTGTAAATGATAATGGGAGCCCTTTGATTGAACTTTGTATAGAAAGGGGTTTAGTTATAGGTAATACATATTTTAAGAAAAAGAGGATAAATAAGTATACACGATATGATGTAGGGCGAAATGACAGTAGTTTGTTGGATTATGTATTGGTAGATAAAAGACTGTTGAGTAGACTTCAGGATGTACATGTTTATAGAGGGGCCACAGATATATCAGATCACTTTCTAGTTGTAGCTACACTGAGAGTAAAAGGTAGATGGGATACAAGGAGAATAGAAGCATCAGGGAAGAGAGAGGTGAAGGTTTATAAACTAAAAGAGGAGGCAGTTAGGGTAAGATATAAACAGCTATTGGAGGATAGATGGGCTAATGAGAGCATAGGCAATGGGGTCGAAGAGGTATGGGGTAGGTTTAAAAATGTAGTGTTAGAGTGTTCAGCAGAAGTTTGTGGTTACAGGAAAGTGGGTGCAGGAGGGAAGAGGAGCGATTGGTGGAATGATGATGTAAAGAGAGTAGTAAGGGAGAAAAAGTTAGCATATGAGAAGTTTTTACAAAGTAGAAGTGATGCAAGGAGGGAAGAGTATATGGAGAAAAAGAGAGAGGTTAAGAGAGTGGTGAAGCAATGTAAAAAGAGAGCAAATGAGAGAGTGGGTGAGATGTTATCAACAAATTTTGTTGAAAATAAGAAAAAGTTTTGGAGTGAGATTAACAAGTTAAGAAAGCCTAGAGAACAAATTGATTTGTCAGTTAAAAATAGGAGAGGAGAGTTATTAAATGGAGAGTTAGAGGTATTGGGAAGATGGAAGGAATATTTTGAGGAATTGTTAAATGTTGATGAAGATAGGGAAGCTGTGATTTCGTGTATAGGGCAAGGAGGAATAACATCTTGTAGGAGTGAGGAAGAGCCAGTTGTGAGTGTGGGGGAAGTTCGTGAGGCAGTAGGTAAAATGAAAGGGGGTAAGGCAGCCGGGATTGATGGGATAAAGATAGAAATGTTAAAAGCAGGTGGGGATATAGTTTTGGAGTGGTTGGTGCAATTATTTAATAAATGTATGGAAGAGGGTAAGGTACCTAGGGATTGGCAGAGAGCATGCATAGTTCCTTTGTATAAAGGCAAAGGGGATAAAAGAGAGTGCAAAAATTATAGGGGGATAAGTCTGTTGAGTGTACCTGGTAAAGTGTATGGTAGAGTTATAATTGAAAGAATTAAGAGTAAGACGGAGAATAGGATAGCAGATGAACAAGGAGGCTTTAGGAAAGGTAGGGGGTGTGTGGACCAGGTGTTTACAGTGAAACATATAAGTGAACAGTATTTAGATAAGGCTAAAGAGGTCTTTGTGGCATTTATGGATTTGGAAAAGGCGTATGACAGGGTGGATAGGGGGGCAATGTGGCAGATGTTGCAAGTGTATGGTGTAGGAGGTAGGTTACTGAAAGCAGTGAAGAGTTTTTACGAGGATAGTGAGGCTCAAGTTAGAGTATGTAGGAAAGAGGGAAATTTTTTCCCAGTAAAAGTAGGCCTTAGACAAGGATGTGTGATGTCACCGTGGTTGTTTAATATATTTATAGATGGGGTTGTAAGAGAAGTAAATGCGAGGGTCTTGGCAAGAGGCGTGGAGTTAAAAGATAAAGAATCACACACAAAGTGGGAGTTGTCACAGCTGCTCTTTGCTGATGACACTGTGCTCTTGGGAGATTCTGAAGAGAAGTTGCAGAGATTGGTGGATGAATTTGGTAGGGTGTGCAAAAGAAGAAAATTAAAGGTGAATACAGGAAAGAGTAAGGTTATGAGGATAACAAAAAGATTAGGTGATGAAAGATTGAATATCAGATTGGAGGGAGAGAGTATGGAGGAGGTGAACGTATTCAGATATTTGGGAGTGGACGTGTCAGCGGATGGGTCTATGAAAGATGAGGTGAATCATAGAATTGATGAGGGAAAAAGAGTGAGTGGTGCACTTAGGAGTCTGTGGAGACAAAGAACTTTGTCCTTGGAGGCAAAGAGGGGAATGTATGAGAGTATAGTTTTACCAACGCTCTTATATGGGTGTGAAGCGTGGGTGATGAATGTTGCAGCGAGGAGAAGGCTGGAGGCAGTGGAGATGTCATGTCTGAGGGCAATGTGTGGTGTGAATATAATGCAGAGAATTCGTAGTTTGGAAGTTAGGAGGAGGTGCGGGATTACCAAAACTGTTGTCCAGAGGGCTGAGGAAGGGTTGTTGAGGTGGTTCGGACATGTAGAGAGAATGGAGCGAAACAGAATGACTTCAAGAGTGTATCAGTCTGTAGTGGAAGGAAGGCGGGGTAGGGGTCGGCCTAGGAAGGGTTGGAGGGAGGGGGTAAAGGAGGTTTTGTGTGCGAGGGGCTTGGACTTCCAGCAGGCATGCGTGAGCGTGTTTGATAGGAGTGAATGGAGACAAATGGTTTTTAATACTTGACGTGCTGTTGGAGTGTGAGCAAAGTAACATTTATGAAGGGATTCAGGGAAACCGGCAGGCCGGACTTGAGTTCTGGAGATGGGAAGTACAGTGCCTGCACTCTGAAGGAGGGGTGTTAATGTTGCAGTTTAAAAACTGTAGTGTAAAGCACCCTTCTGGCAAGACAGTGATGGAGTGAATGATGGTGAAAGTTTTTCTTTTTCGGGCCACCCTGCCTTGGTGGGAATCGGCCGGTGTGATAATAAAAAAAAAAAATAAAAAAATATATATATATATATATATATATATATATATATATATATATATATATATATGGGAGATGTTAGTTAAGTGAATGTATAGGAGCCTTTGAACCAAGTGAGAGAGTAATTGTGGTAGGGGACCTGAATGCTAAAGTAGGAGAAACTTTTAGAGAGGGTGTGGTAGGTAAGTTTGAGGTGCCAGGTGTGAATGATAATGGGAGCCCTTTGATTGAACTTTGTATAGAAAGGGGTTTAGTTATAGGTAATACATATTTTAAGAAAAAGAGGATAAATAAGTATACAAGATATGATGTAGGGCGAAATGACAGTAGTTTGTTGGATTATGTATTGGTAGATAAAAGACTGTTGAGTAGACTTCAGGATGTACATGTTTATAGAGGAGCCACAGATATATCAGATCACTTTCTAGTTGTAGCTACACTGAGAGTAAAAGGTAGATGGGATACAAGGAGAATAGAAGCATCAGGGAAGAGAGAGGTGAAGGTTTATAAACTAAAAGAGGAGGCAGTTAGGGTAAGATATAAACAGCTATTGGAGGATAGATGGGCTAATGAGAGCATAGGCAATGGGGTCGAAGAGGTATGGGGTAGGTTTAAAAATGTAGTGTTAGAGTGTTCAGCAGAAGTTTGTGGTTACAGGAAAGTGGGTGCGGGAGGGAAGATGAGCGATTGGTGGAATGATGATGTGAAGAGAGTAGTAAGGGAGAAAAAGTTAGCATATGAGAAGTTTTTACAAAGTAGAAGTGATGAAAGGAGGGAAGAGTATATGGAGAAAAAGAGAGAGGTTAAGAGAGTGGTGAAGCAATGTAAAAAGAGAGCAAATGAGAGAGTGGGTGAGATGTTATCAACAAATTTTGTTGAAAATAAGAAAAAGTTTTGGAGTGAGATTAACAAGTTAAGAAAGCCTAGAGAACAAATGGATTTGTCAGTTAAAAATAGGAGAGGAGAGTTATTAAATGGAGAGTTAGAGGTATTGGGAAGATGGAGGGAATATTTTGAGGAATTGTTAAATGTTGATGAAGATAGGGAAGCTGTGATTTCGTGTATAGGGCAAGGAGGAACAACATCTTGTAGGAGTGAGGAAGAGCCAGTTGTGAGTGTGGGGAAAGTTCGTGAGGCAGTAGGTAAAATGAAAGGGGGGTAAGGCAGCCGGGATTGATGGGATAAAGAAAGAAATGTTAAAAGCAGGTGGGGATATAGTTTTGGAGTGGTTGGTGTAATTATTTAATAAATGTATGGAAGAGGGTAAGGTACCTAGGGATTGGCAGAGAGCATGCATAGTTCCTTTGTATAAAGGCAAAGGGGATAAAAGAGAGTGCAAAAATTATAGGGGGATAAGTCTGTTGAGTATACCTGGCAAAGTGTATGGTAGAGTTATTATTGAAAGAATTAAGAGTAAGACGGAGAATAGGATAGCAGATGAACAAGGAACTAAATATATTTTAGATTTGTTTACAATAATTTAATACTAAACAAACACAGTGAAATATATTTTTTTTCGTTAGGTTCAGAATGATTTTGGCGAAATTATTGCATACACAAATTTTCCTTTGTCCTATATGGCAAGATGAGCGTTGCTATTTAAGCCAAGATCGCAAGTTCTGCCTATTCGGCACGACATATATATATAGAGTCACCGTATTACAGAATGAACATAAATGAGCTGGAAAACATACAGAGAAGGATGACAAAGTTAATCGCAATTATCAAAAATCTATCCTACGAGGATAGACTTAGGGTACTGAATCTGCACTCTCTAGAAAGACGTAGAATTAGGAGGGGGATATGACTGAGATGTATAAACAGACGACAAGAATAAGTAAAGGAGGATATAAATAATGCGCTAAAAATCTAAGCAAAACAGGACTTGCAACAATGTGTTGAAGTTGGAAAAATACAGATTAAAAAAGGACATAGCAAAGCATTGGTTTGATAATAGAGTTGTAGATGAGTGCTACAAACTCCCGAGTAGCGTCACTGAAGCTAAAATCTTGTGTAGCTTTTAAAACAGGTTAGACAAATACATGAGTGGAGTGAAGGTGGACGTGACTTAGCCCTGCTTTGCTTGGACCAGCAGGCCTGCAGTAATCCTTATGTTTTAAGCCAATCTATGAAGCTCTAAGACGGTCTATTAGTTTCTTAGTTAATCTATCAAGTTTTAAACCAGTTTTTAAACTCTAAGCCAGGAATAACCTCCAGGTAACCTCCAGGCTATTGGGGTCTAGACCAGTTTATTAGGTAGGTTCTTAGAAAGTCTATCATGATCTTGTGAGTGGTGAAGACGACTTTTCCGCCCTCTCAACCCTGCCTGAGGCCATAATTCCTCGTTGACCACCTGAATAACCAGGTTGTTGCTCCTGGCGGCCTCTTGGCGCACATAGCGGGGGCAGTGATCCAGTTTCCTCTTTAAAGACTTTGATACTTGCTCCGTCAATATTTCTGATACCTGGTGATAGCAGGTAGAACTGTCTTGGAACACGGATGATGATACAATGTTCTCTTATTGTACCCTCAGTGCCCCTGCTTTTCACTGGGTTTATTTTATACTTCCTGCCATATTTCTCACCGCAGTATGTTGTTATGACAGTATGCAGATCTGGGACTAGACCCTCCAGTAACGTCCATGTACATATCAGTTATAATTCATAGCAAGTGAGAAAGACTTGCAACTTCTAAAGACGATTACTGATGTACAGTCAATGTTTCGGTGACAAATCAATTAATATCACCAAGATTCATTTCAGGAACATGACTTAACAACAATCGCAGACAGGCGATCCTAACAATGCAAGACAAGCCACAGAGGGGTGGAAATCTTCAGCTCAGGTACTTTCACACGTCTCGGTGCGTCATTAGGGTCTATGCAATGTTGCAAAAGTAGCAACAGGAGAAATGAGGGGAAGTTTTCTCAGAGTAGGGTAGCGTGAGTGACACCCGCCACAGCTCTCACATATGAGAGACACTGGTCCAATCGACACCCACCCACCCCTCCCCACATGGGGTCTACCTGGAGGGCATTCCGAGGATTAACGTCCCCAAGGTCCAGTCCACGACCAGGCCTCCCGGTGGATCAGGGCCTGATCAACGAGGCTGTTACTGCTGGCCACACGTAGTCCAACGTACTAACCACAGCCCGGCTGATCCGGCACTGACTTTAGAGCAGAAGAGAGCCTCCGAGTTCATACAGTTACGATGCACAATCCACAATATTCAAAGCTAGCCAGAGAGGTGTTCAAATGTCGTATATGAAACAAGCTGTTTAGTATGTGAAGAGAGTTACAGAAATAGCAAAAGATGAAGAACTGAACATTAAAGAGACTTACCAAGGAGGTCTTTACATGTCCTCCTACGAACCTCCACGACAAACAAGATAAAACAAGACTCACCAGAAAATGGGAGAAACTAAATTATTTTTTCTTTACACAATTCAGTTTCACAGACAAAGAACTGTTATCCTTCCTCAACTCATTTCAAAACCTAGCCTTAAGGTATACTACCCCCAGGATGCGACCCACAATAGCCAACTAACATCCAGGTACCTACTTATTGTTAGATGAATAGGGGCAGTAGGTATGAGGAAACAATCGAAGTGTGAACTTTCTAAAATTTTTAAATCTAAAGTATACTTTACTTGAGATATAGTTTTAAAAATTATCTAGACTTACTGAATGATGATGATGGGACTCAGAATGAGCACTGATGACTGAGTGAGGTTTGGTCAGAGGTGTAAGACTTCTGTATGATTTACTCCTATGTTAAAAGTCTGGAATGTACTTCCTGTACATCTAATCCCACTAGGAAGTGAACTGATATACTATATTTGAGCACAAAAAGTAGAAACCAACTTTACATAGAATGTTTCAACAACACCTCCCAAAAAGGCGACTTTAATGTGTATTACGTATTGCATGGTAAGTGATGATACCTTTGAAGAGTTTCGAGAGTTTATCTACTCTCTGAGTCCGGCCATAGGCCAGGCTCGTCTGGTGCTTGCCTGGTCAACCAGGCTGTTGCTGCTGGAGGCCCCACATGGTAACTGATTTATCACAGAAGCATTGATTGTACATCAACAAACTTCTTGAGAAGTTGCAAGTGTTTCTCACCTGCTATGATTTATATTTCTTCAAATTCAGTCATCTTTATATTAGTTCTCTTTTCTCTGATCCAGAAAGAACATTTAAATTACTCTGAGGTATTCTCAGTAGTTTAAATGATTTGTTGACTCTGTGCGGGCAGTAAACAATCTCTGTACATATTCCGGCTCTGATATCTCTCATGCCTTGAACACACCTGTAAACAATGAACGATAATCGAGACGTAAGAGCACAAGTGACTGAAACAATACCATCTAATGCCTCTGTAAGATCCGAGTAAACTATGCCTGCTTTTTGCTTTCCTACCAAATCCTTAATGACTTAATTATAGTAGTTGTGATAGACATGATCCTCCCGCTGTAAAGTACCTGGCACTTACTTGTACCTTTCCGTGTGTCATAATAATTGTTACTCATGTAATGCTTTGTTTACCACAGAGGTTCTTAACTTTTTTTACGATTACATATCTTCTCAGTAGACTGCCCAATATGTCCCCACACCCCGTTCACCAGACTGTCGACATCATCACCACCAGTCCTATTAGGTACCAGTATGACTTCAAAAGATGTCAACAACTTGGTTATACTTTACATATGGATAACTAGAAAGAGAACAGCTGAAAAATCATAAGGATTTTATCATATTTATTAATAAAAAACGGCAAATTGTTCGGATATCGAGTCCCATACCCCATTATTTATTTCCCATACCTCCAAGGGGTATGGATACCCCCGGTTAAGAACCCTTGTTTTTGCATTTAGGACGCCTTGTCTAAGACCGGCAACTATTAACAGATATATCAGATTCTATAAGCACTTGGCTCTGTTTCTTTTCACAAAATACTCTAAATATGACATACAAAGTACTTCGTATTTAAGAATCAAATTCATTTCACAGGAGAAGCCCGGTGTAAAACCGGGATACTCCTGTCAAATATATTTCTAAATAAATGTTCCCTGGAGCTTCCCTACCACTGTTAGTTACTTTCCTCTAGTGGAATACTGCTCTATACTAACAACCTACCACTGTTAGTTACTTTCCTCTAGTGGAATACTGCTCTATACTAACAACCTACCACTGTTAGTTACTTTCCTCTAGTGGCATACTGCTCTATACTAACAACCTACCACTGTAAGTTACTTTCCTCTAGTGGCATACTGCTCTATACTAACAACCTACCACTGTTAGTTACTTTCCTCTAGTGGAATACTGCTCTATACTAACAACCTACCACTGTTAGTTACTTTCCTCTAGTGGCATACTGCTCTATACTAACAACCTACCACTGTAAGTTACTTTCCTCTAGTGGCATACTGCTCTATACTAACAACCTACCACTGTTAGTTACTTTCCTCTAGTGGAATACTGCTCTATACTAACAACCTACCACTGTTAGTTACTTTCCTCTAGTGGAATACTGCTCTATACTAACAACCTACCACTGTTAGTTACTTTCCTCTAGTGGCATACTGCTCTATACTAACAACCTACCACTGTAAGTTACTTTCCTCTAGTGGCATACTGCTCTATACTAACAACCTACCACTGTAAGCCACTTTCCCCTAGTGGAATACTGCTCTATACTAACAACCTACCACTGTAAGCCACTTTCCTCTAGTGGCATACTGCTCTATACTAACAACCTACCACTGTAAGTTACTTTCCTCTAGTGGCATACTGTTCTATACTAACAACCTACCACTGTAAGTTACTTTCCCCTAGTGGAATACTGCTCTATACTAACAACCTACCACTGTAAGTTACTTTCCTCTAGTGGCATACTGTTCTATACTAACAACCTACCACTGTAAGCCACTTTCCCCTAGTGGAATACTGCTCTATACTAACAACCTACCACTGTAAGCCACTTTCCTCTAGTGGAATACTGCTCTATACTAACAACCTACCACTGTAAGCCACTTTCCCCTAGTGGAATACTGCTCTATACTAACAACCCTCTTTATAAAAAGCTATATTGCACAAGTGGAGAATGTACAGAGAACCTTCACGACTCTTATAAACTCAGTCAAATACCTAAATTACTGTCGGTATTGTATACCATCAATGACATGATGTTTCTGGATGTAGTTCAGTACGCCGCCGCCGCCGCCGCCGCTGACTGAAGAAGCAACGATAATAGTCTCACAATAATCCCCACTTTGTCAAGTGTGTCAGTGTAACATATGTAATCTGCCACGACTTTACATATGTGATGTTCTTGTAAAAACTCTAGCTTTAGTTACTGTTTGATTCTTTTCTTTACCACACGTTTGTTTGCCTTTATATTTTTTTTGTATTTTATTTAGGATTACCTTATACTACGTTATGTTACCTTTACCTTTGATATACTTTGAAGAACCATCACAGCCTGGTTGATCTGGCACCTGGTGAAGATGTTAGAATACATTAACCTATAAAAACCTATATTTAACACAATTAAATTAAACAAACAGCACAATAAGGCGCTACACTAATTTCCATTCATCTGTTACTTCATTTTCTCAACTCATTTTAACACATTGTTGTTAAAATTTGTGTTACTTTCATTCACAAGATTTTTTCCAGTATTACTAAACATGTTCATATAGTTTTTACTGTCCGTGTTAAATTAATTATACAAAATAAACACATGTGGCCAATTAGAGATCCTTGAGGCATTACTGCTGACATTTCCAACCAGGACACGTTTCCTTAGACTTTTCCTTCCAGATATAAAATCTATTATCTATTAGAAGAGTCAGCCTTATATTTCTCCTATATCTTATAGTTTAGTCTTTCATGGGAAGTCTGTCAGAAGAATTCAGTATAAATTTCAATACTATCTTCCCATTTGTTTCTTTCTTGCATAACTGATGCGACTATAGCAGCAGTATAGTGTAGCTGGTGTAGACGATGTTTGTTAGGTAGAAGGACAGAGATGGGTCAGTAAGGCTACCATTACACCTCACGTGGTAGTTACATACACCACATTTCGCGGTTTATTAGACGCATTTTTTTTTTAAATAAAATGTCTCCGAAAAGCACCGTGCGTCCTATAAACTGAAGGTCAGTGACGGGTAAGTCTCCCAGTTATGTCCGATACCGAGCCATTGAACCTAAAATAAGTCTTATAAGCCGCGAAATACGGTAACCTGTGTCACTGTATTCTTTGTAACAGCTTAACAAAGCTCCTGGAGAGCGAAACGTTGCCAAAATAAAATGCCACTACAAAAGATATGAAGGAGCTTGTATCTTAAACTATGTAGTACTTATTATCCACCTAGACACCTTTTATATTCAAGATCTCAAATTATATCTACCTTGATGATTATCACCAAGTTGTAATCCCAAAACTCTTATTATGACAACTTCTTACAAAAAACAGAAACAGGCTGAATGCTAGCGGGGGAAACCTTCTAATATTCTCTGGAGATGTCTGTACTTTATAGATATTGCTTTTTTTGTAACAAGTTGCATCTGTGGCCTTTTATCTGGTATTTTTTTTCGGTAATTCTGTCATTATTACTAAAGATCTTTCTGGTCGAAAACTCAATTGCAGAATGAGATACTTGTGCAATATTTGGTAATCTATATTGAGGAAACGTTTCGCCACACAGTGGCTTCATCAGTCCAATACAAAGAAGAACAGTGTGAAAAGAGGAGGAGTTTTAGATAATCAGTCCCTCAGCCTGGAATCGACATGTTTAGTCCATCAGTCTTGAAAAAAGTACTTTGTTCAAGACTGACTGACTCAACATAGACTCCAGGCTGAGAGACTGATTACCTCAAACTCCTCCTCATTTCCCATCGTTCTTCTTTGTATTGGACTGAAGAGAAGCCACTGGCTGGCGAAACGTTTCCTCAATAAAAATTCCCAAATACTGCACAAGTATCTCATTTTTCAACATGTTGGTTTTTAAACCAACTCGGTTGTTTTTCTGAGTGTTTTATCAACTGTTCTTAGGATCTAAATAGTAAAGACAAGACACAGGCTGCAGCACAAGTTTTTCTTCAGTTAAAGTTTGTCTCAGTGTAGAGCTTTATCAAGGTCACACAGCCAAATGTTTTCCTTATAAAAGTTTGTTCTATAATCTATATATCATCTCTACAGTGTATCCACCACAGTGAATGACACTCAGACAGACATGGTATAAACATTACACCTTTGTCTAGTTGTGCGAGAGAGAGAGAGAGAGAGAGAGAGAGAGAGAGAGAGAGAGAGAGAGAGAGAGAGAGAGAGAGAGAGAGAGAGAGAGAGAGAGAGAGAGAAAGAAAGAAAGAAAGAGAGAGAGAGAGAGAGATCAGAGGCGCTATACATGTAACATAGCAGTATCAGGTCTGGAGAGTTGTCCTACTCTCAGTTCGTCCTAGTCTTGTCATTCCACAAACACGGTACCGACGCAACATCAGCCCTTTTTGATTTTTTGAAGCATTGATAGGCAATTTAAATATTTCCACTAAGATTGATACTAAAAACTGTTATAATTATGACCATAATTTTTAAAGGGGTGGACCGGTAAGCCAGTGAAAGGTCTCGGTCAGATGACCGAAAGTTCCAACGGCGGGTCATCATCTAAGACCTGCGTCAGGAAACATCTTGTTTCCTGACGAACCTCACCTAACCTAACCTTCCTTTGTGGTTAAAAAGAAGTAGAGAAAAAGTGCCTAATTTTATCGACATAAATGAACTTTTCATATTTAAAAATTAAGGCAGTATTACCAAGGTGTGTGTTGTAACACTACCATGGTTGCTCTCTCAAGACTCTCGTCTCACAGTATTACCAAGGTATGTGTTGTAACACTACCATGGTTGCTCTCTCAAGACTCTCGTCTCACAGTATTACCAAGGTGTGTGTTGTAACACTACCATGGTTGCTCTCTCAAGACTCTCGTCTCACAGTATTACCAAGATATGTGTTGTAACACTACCATGGTTGCTCTCTCAAGACTCTCGTCTCACAGTATTACCAAGGTGTGTGTTGTAACACTACCATGGTTGCTCTCTCAAGACTCTCGTCTCACAGTATTACCAAGGTATGTGTTGTAACACTTACTACCACTACCATGGTTGCTCTCTCAAGACTCTCGTCTCACAGTATTACCAAGGTGTGTGTTGTAACACTACCATGGTTGCTCTCTCAAGACTCTCGTCTCACAGTATTACCAAGGTGTGTGTTGTAACACTACCATGGTTGCTCTCTCAAGACTCTCGTCTCACAGTATTACCAAGGTGTGTGTTGTAACACTACCATGGTTGCTCTCTCAAGACTCTCGTCTCACAGTATTACCAAGGTATGTGTTGTAACACTTACTACCATGGTGTTGTAACACTACCATGGTTGCTCTCTCAAGACTCTCGTCTCACAGTATTACCAAGGTATGTGTTGTAACACTTACTACCACTACCATGGTTGCTCTCTCAAGACTCTCGTCTCACAGTATTACCAAGGTATGTGTTGTAACACTTACTACCATGGTTGCTCTCTCAAGACTCTCGTCTCACAGTATTACCAAGGTATGTGTTGTAACACTTACTACCACTACCATGGTTGCTCTCTCAAGACTCTCGTCTCACAGTATTACCAAGGTATGTGTTGTAACACTTACCACCATGGTTGCTCTCCCAATCTCCCAAGACTCTCGTCTCACAGCTTTTCTGAAAAAAAAATAAAATTTGAGTGTAATTAGGTGGAGTGTCTATGTCGCGATTAGCAAACAGAGGATCAAGCCTGCATGAACCACGTGGGTTTAGCGCTAAACATACAATAGATCATTTACATCGATAATGCTATGTAAACCACAGTCATTGAATATTATTATTATTATTATTATTTAGAGGAAGTGCTAAATCAGTAGGGGGTTATGCAGTGCTTGGGTAAAGGTTATTATCTTCACAAAAAAGCGCCAGACCGGCGAGGCTCATTCATAAGTGCTCTCTTATCTATCTAATGAAACACTGTAGAAACATTACAGAAACAAACACTGCAGAAACACTACAGAAACAACCACTACTGCAGCACTACAGAAAAAACATTACTGCAACATTACAGAAACAAACATTACTGCAACACTACAGAAAAAACATTACTGCAACATTACAGAAACAAACATTACTGCAACACTACAGAAAAAACACTACTGCAACACTACAGAAACAAACACTACTGCAACACTACAGAAAAAACATTACTGCAACACTACAGAAAAAACATTACTGCAACACTACAGAAACAAACATTACTGCAACACTACAGAAACAAACACTACTGCAACACTACAGAAAAAACATTACTGCAACACTACAGAAAAAACATTACTGCAACACTACAGAAAAAACATTACTGCAACACTACAGAAACAAACATTACTGCAACACTACAGAAACAAATACTACTGCAACACTACAGAAAAAACATTACTGCAACACTACAGAAAAAATATTACTGCAACACTACAGAAACAAACATTACTGCAACACTACAGAAACAAATACTACTGCAACACTACAGAAAAAACACTACTGCAACACTACAGAAAAAACATTACTGCAACACTACAGAAAAAACATTACTGCAACACTACAGAAACAAAAATTACTGCAACACTACAGAAAAAACATTACTGCAACACTACAGAAACAAACACTACTGCAACACTACAGAAACAAATATTACTGCAACACTACAGAAAAAACATTACTGCAACACTATAGAAACAAACATTACTGCAACACTACACAAATAAGCACTACTGCAACACTACAGAAACAAACACTACTGCAACACTACAGAAACAAACACTACTACAACACTACAGAAACAAACACTACTGCAACACTACAGAAACAAACACTACTACAACACTACAGAAACAAACATTACTGCAACACTACAGAAACAAACGTTACTGCAACACTACACAAACAAACACTACTGCAACACTACACAAATAAACACTACAGAAACAAACTTTACTGCAACACTACAGAAACAAACACTGCAGAAACAAACACTACAGAAACAAACACTACTGCAACACTACAGAAACAAACACTACTGCAGCACTACAGAAACAAACACTACTGCAACATTACAGAAACAATCACTACTGCAACACTAGAAAAACACAGTATGCAGCAACACTACAGAAACACAGTATGCAGCAACACTACAGAAACACAGTATCAGTAACACTACAGAAACACAGTATGCAGCAACACTACAGAAACAAAGTATGCAGCAACACTACAGAAACACAGTATGCAGCAACACTACAGAAACACAGTATGCAGCAACACTACAGAAACACAGTATGCAGCAACACTACAAAAACACAGTATGCAGCAACACTACAGTTTAAGTAACACTATACGCAGGGAAACTCAAACAAAACTAGTTTTTCAATTTCTAACAGGTCAGTTAATTAAGTCATTTTTCTCCTAAGGTAAGTCCTTTTTCTCCTAAGATTAATCAAGATCATTTTTCTCCAAGGACTTAATCACATCCCATTTTTACGTGACTTGATTAATTTTATTCTCATTGTATTCCCTGTTGGATGTACTTCTAACATTAGGTTAATTTTCTGTATATTTTCTGCATAATATTATTTTATATCAAGTTTGTTGTTTTGCTCAATCTGATATAATTTAAACTTACCATTATAACTTGAAGAGTATGTAAAACATCACTGAATGAGTAATTCACTTCTCATCTTATCACACTTTTGTTTTTACATTGACCTGATTTCTCCATAATGAGAGTGTGATGGTCAATCATTTTGTGGTTAAGAAGAGCTATTTTTGTGTGTACTTCATGTGAGGCTATTAATGTTGTGTGGTTTTTGTGTGGTTGTGTAAAACATGTAAGATCATCAGTGATTGTTTTCCTGTGGGAAGGTTGTACACACACACACACACGATAAGGCTCTTGGAGTAGGGAAAGTGTGAACCTAGTAGGGACCAGCAAAGAGGCGGGGCCAGGAACTATGAATCGACCACTGCAACCACAAATAGGTGAGTACACACACACCCACATTCTCTCTCTCTCTCTCTCTCTCTCTCAAGAAATCTTCGTTAGAGTTCCTCACGTGAGAGTGATCGGGGAAATTGCAAAATATCGTAGAAATGAGTCAACTAGTGGAGTGGACGGGGCATTTTTAACAGTGAGAATCATCGTCCCCGCGCTCCGGTCTCACACTAGACATCCTAAACTGGAAAGGTAACAGTATATTAATTTGAATTATTAAGAAACAGGAAAGTAACGAGGTACACTAAATATAAATAAATACGTTTAAGATTCACCTGTCATCTGATATACTGATGAGAGAAGAAAAGTCCAACAGTTGTGACAGAGTGCAGTGTGAACAATGATGGGAGGTACAGTACCCTAAGAGAATAATGTCACCATCGGGATGCCTCACAGATTCTTGCTTGCACCCATAATGTTTCCAATTTAAATAAACAGCTTGCCAGAAGGACTGTAAAATGATACTAACACATTTCCGGATGACATGAAGATTGTTTGCAAAATAAAAGAAAAACTGTGTATCAATGTAAGAAAACCTGACTGAGAACGTGGAGTGATAGAACGATGATAGAATTTAGTGTGAATGAAAGTCCTTTAATAGAAGTACAATGAAAACATGCCACGTGAAGATTAGAGAGTAATAAAATATTAGAGGCATTAAAAAATAGAAAGACCCAGAAGTCATAATTAACAAAACAATATCAACGGAACATATAAATGAATTTGTGAGAAACTCTCATAGTGAGAAACTCTCATAAGACACTGGCCAACTTTATGATGCATTTTAGCTATATCGATGAGGAAATGTTGAAAATAACTGTTAACAACATAAGTCTGGCCAACACTGTAACACGCAGCTGTGGCAGCACTTACAAAAACGTGTGGATACAACGAGTTCAAAAACGAACTACAAAATGACTGACAGAAGTAAAAGATATGAATTATGAAGAAAGCCCCTTGTTATGCAGAGCATTTCGGGCAAATTAGATAAATTTTTGTCCCAGGATGCGACCCACACCAGTCGACTAACACCCAGGTACCCATTTTACTGCTAGGTAAACATGGACAGCAGGTGTCTTACGGAAACAGGTCCTAATGTTCCCACCAGTACCGGGGATTGAATGACGGACCTCATGTGTGAGCTGAATGCGCTACCACTCCAGCTACTTAGATGAGTTCCGAGAGTTTTTCCAGTAGCGGAGGCCGGTCTTGGGCCAGGCTTGTCTGGTGTTTGCCTGGTCAATCAGGCTGTTGCTGCTGGCGGCCCACTGTCCCACCTATCCATCATAGCCTGGTTGATCTAATATGGAAGACTTCTGAGCACCATCAACAAGGTCATACCGCATCACAAGTGAAGGAAGATAACTAACTGCTACACAAACAAGCTACTCCCTCAGTCAGGTGCACAAGAAGACTCCATATGTACAGAACTAGGTATGACAGAGTTAAAATTAAATGATCGAAAGTGAAGCCCAGAAACTTAAGTTCAAAGTAAATAAATATATAAAATAATCAAGAAAGATTCAGGAAAAGAGAATCTTACTTTACCAAATTAAACTATAAGATAAGATGAGTGAAATCAGTAAGGAAGAAAACAGAGGCGGACGGACTGTATATCTCTCGACTACTCGGCCTCACACGGTGCCACAAGAATCTTATACATAAACGGGAGAAACATTGGAATGATTGAAGGGAATACAATAACTGATAAGGGAATGCCTAACAACTCAAGCTATACAGTTTTAAGTGACAACTTTCCTCAAGCTATACAGTTTTAAGTGACAACTTTCCTCAAGCTATACAGTTTTAAGTGACAACTTTCCTCAAGATATACAGTTTTAAGTGACAACTTTCCTCAAGCTATACAGTTTTAAGTGACAACTTTCCTCAAGCTATACAGTTTTAAGTGACAACTTTCCTCAAGCTATACAGTTTTAAGTGACAACTTTCCTCAAGCTATACAGTTTTAAGTGACAACTTTCCTCAAGATATACAGTTTTAAGTGACAACTTTCCTCAAGCTATACAGTTTTAAGTGACAACTTTCCTCAAGCTATACAGTTTTAAGTGACAACTTTCCTCAAGCTATACAGTTTTAAGTGACAACTTTCTCAACGTCACTAAAATGCTAAACATTAGCTTTATTTTGCATTATCCTCTTTATTCACATCAGTTTTTTCCAATCTTCCCAAATATACATATATAGATAACAATTCACTTCAATCAAACTTTTTAACCCTAATAATCAACTGACACCTAAAGTAAATCTCACAATTATAAATTACAAATTTTCCAACACTGAAAATGAATTTAATTAGATTCTCTTATTTTTATTTAAATACAATTCTAAATTGAAAAATATTTTTTCCCCGATTCCCACAAAATCATTAATGATTTTGCTCAAAATCATAAATGATTTTGCTCTATTTCTTTTTAAATTTTGTGACCACCTATTAACATCTTTCATAAAATGTTTGATTTCGAAAAATTATGTAAAAAACTTCACGGCAACTTAAAATTTTAGTTCTAAATATACAAGAATATATATATATATATATATATATATATATATATATATATATATATATATATATATATATATATATATATATATATATATATGTATATATATATATATATATATATATATATATATATATATATATATATATATATATATATATATATATATATATATAAGTAGAGAGAGAGAGAGAGAGAGAGAGAGAGAGAAAGAAGTATCATTGGGGAGGTGTTAAGATAGAGATAAGTACATATTGGTAAGAGGTCTTCCTACGAGGTTTAAACCTTAATCACATCTTTATCTTAGTGTTTGTAGATGATGCAAGTTTAGTGAGATGACTGTTTTCTTGCCACCTTTGTGGAGTGGAGATATATATGTTATTTTCAATGACTGTGGGGTGACTTCTGGGTCTGGAGTCTCTCTCTGTTTTTAAGCTATGTGGTAATGATTTTTTTGTTTTTAATTTCAATGAATACTGAGTTTGACGAGTGTGGAGGTGAGTCAGAGTGAGTGTGAGAACCACCACCCTGGGATTGGGGAGTGTTCACGTGTGTATGTACGAGGATGGCAGGCACAAACATATTTAATTAATAATGCACAATGGCAGTTTATTGGGTGACCGAGAAATAACACACAGTATGTACATTATAGAAATTATTCGCACACAAAAGTTTGACAATAACGGTGATACTTCCCCAGACTGCATCCTGAGTGCACTGTAGCAAAGGTTATCACTAGTGCAGCATTAACCAACACAATATTACAACCATATGCAACACATCACTGTCAATGCACCAATATGTATCACTCCTACAGCTACAAGTAACACATCACTATTTACTAGAATACAAATCCCACGCAACAATCACTGTAACGAAATCACTAAATATCATAGCGCAACACTAAGTGTCATCATTATCACGAGACATCCCCGTTACTCCTTAGAGAGGATGACGGGAGGGAGTAAAGACTGGCTGTCTGCTGGCAACTTGTGCTGTGTGGCCGACCAACTAAGCAACAACGATGAACTGCGACCAATATCCTCATTCCTTGCCACTTGGTAGTTCAGGAATCGTGATTCCTTGCACTGCTCCCTATTCCTTGTTAACTGACGGCTAACGGCTGGCAGCTGGGGTTGGTTGGCTAAAGGGGGTTTAAAGCCTGTCGACTACATGAGCGTCATTAAGGCTGCATGGAACCTCTTCACCACATACAAATAAATCCACTGAGAAAAATACACCTCCTGTGTCGCTGGTGTTACTACCTGGTGTTACTACCGGGCCGCGGGGGCGTTGACCCCCGGAACTCTCTCCAGGTAAACTACTACTACTAGAGTTTAGGTAAAACTCTTAGAGGGTGAGCCATGGGTTCAAACCCCACCCGTTCCGTGGTTTGAAGGTTTTTAAGAGGAAGATTTTAGTGGTAGAGAGAGAGAGCCAGCGCTGTGCTATCCCCCTGCCGTATACACGGCAGAGAGTGCTGTATTTGGTTAGCTGAAAACATCCATTCACAGTAATGAGGATCATTTAATCACTCTTAACAACCAATCAGGAAGTTGCAGCTGCTGGCAGCCTCCTTATTGGCCGAATAAGTCTACGCCAAACGTTGAAACGTGTTTTCCGCCAAAACCCGGTTCTACCATTGGTAACTTTATCCTGAGCAAGCTGCCAATCATCATCGTGTTTGTAACACGATGATGATTGGCATTGTATTTTTTTTTCAAAGTGGAGTGAGAGTTGAATGTTGTTAGAAATTTCGAAGGATGACCCTGTGTATGAACCGCCGTTGGAGCTTTTGTTCATCTGACCGAGGC
This sequence comes from Cherax quadricarinatus, assembly GCF_038502225.1. NCBI lineage: Eukaryota > Metazoa > Arthropoda > Malacostraca > Decapoda > Parastacidae > Cherax > Cherax quadricarinatus. The sequence continues at coordinate 56,833,818 of NC_091298.1, forward strand.
CTTCCGCTGGCTTACCGGTCCACCCTTTTAAAAATTATGGTCATATTTATAACCATTTTTATTAATTAGTGTATGAACCAGACTATGAACCAATGTAGCAACCATTACATGGACCAGTGTATGAACCAATGTAGCAACCATTACATGAACCAGTGTATGAACCAATGTAGCAACCATTACATGGACCAGTGTATGAACCAATGTAGCAACCATTACATGAACCAGTGTATGAACCAATGTAGCAACCATTACATGAACCAGTGTATGAACCAATGTAGCAACCATTACATGAACCAGTGTAGCAACCAATACATGAACGAATATATGAACCACTGTATCAACCATTGTATTAGGCAGTGTATAAATCAGTGTTTGAACCCGTGTATAAACAACTGTATGAACCCGTGTACGAAGCAACGCATAGCACGGTGTCATGAATAACCTTGTATGTTTCACAGCAGGTCCGCTACACGGGTTATCGAGACCGGCCTGTGGAAGAGCGTCGACAGAAGTGCCAAAGTCAGTGCAGAGACGGATATACGGAAATCGTGAGTATACCCACTCTGTATACGTCTCTGAGAGTATATTTGTAGTTTGTACAAGTATTTAGCGCATACTGCCACCACAGATAGATCTGTTTTTGTGTGTGGTTTAGGGAAGGGGGTGTGAGGGAAGATTATTATTATTATTATTATTATGATAGTTGTTGTTGCTCGAAAGAACACCAGAGTTCTTATGATGGAGGGAACACCAGTGTTGTTATAAAGGAATGGAGGGAACACCAGTGTTGTTATAAAGGAATGGAGGTAAAACAAGTGTTGCGTGTGAAGGAGGGAACACCAGTGTTCCGTATGTTGGAAATTAATCCCAGTGTTTCGCCACCATTGTTGGGGCGATACATCGCCTGGAAATTCAAAGGAAGCAACGCAACAACACAGCTTCTCCGAAGAGGTAAAACCAAGACGACAGCAGGAACGACAAAACGCTCCGGGATGACTTGGATAAATTGCCGTTTAACGTCGACAAATGTAAGTTCTTAAGCTCTGGGAGAGAGAATAATGCCAGCGCTTATGACGTCAATAATATAAAACTTGACAAAACACAGCGTGTAAAAAAGGTGTAGACTGTAGTTACTAGAAACCTGAAGCCTTGGTACATGAGTGCTGGTAATGAAGATACTGTATTCTGCAGCTGTGTTTCAAGAGGTGCACGTAATGCAAGCCTGGGAAAGGTTATATGCACAGACAAGTGCGTGTCTCTCACTGTATATACACTGAGAGGTTAGCATCTCTTAGTGTATATATACAGAGATGCGCGTCTCTATACTGAGAGGTTAGCATCTCTTAGTGTATATATACAGAGATGCGTGTCTCTATACTGAGAGGTTAGCATCTCTTAGTGTATATACATAGAGATGCGTGTCTCTCACTGTATATACATTGATAGGTTCCATCCCTCAGTGTATATACGAAAAGAGGTGCATGTCTCTCAGTGTATATACCAAAAAAATTATGTTTGTATGTAATACAAGCGCGGGAAAACTTATACATGAAGAGGTGCGCATCTCTGAGTTAATATACCACCAGATGTGTGTCTCTCAGTTTATATACCACCAGATGTGTGTCTCTCAGTTTATATACCACCAGATGTGTGTCTCTCAGTTTATATACTACCAGATGTGTGTGTCTCTCAGTTTATATACTACCAGATGTGTGTGTCTCTCAGTTTATATACTACCAGATGTGTGTCTCTCAGTTTATATACTACCAGATGTGTGTGTCTCAGTTTATATACTACCAGATGTGTGTGTCTCAGTTTATATACTACCAGATGTGTGCGTCTCAGTTTATATACCGCCAGATGTGTGTGTCTCAGTTTATATACCGCCAGATGTGTGTGTCTCAGTTTATATACCGCCAGATGTGTGTGTCTCAGTTTATATACCACCAGATGTGTGTGTCTCAGTTTATATACCGCCAGATGTGTGTCTCTCAGTTTATATACCGCCAGATGTGTGTGTCTCAGTTTATATACTACCAGATGTGTGTGTCTCTCAGTTTATATACCGCCAGATGTGTGTGTCTCAGTTTATATACTACCAGATGTGTGTGTCTCAGTTTATATACTACCAGATGTGTGCGTGTCTCAGTTTATATACAGCCAGATGTGTGTGTGTCTCAGTTTATATACTACCAGATGTGTGTGTCTCAGTTTATATACTACCAGATGTGTGTGTCTCTCAGTTTATATACCGCCAGATGTGTGTGTCTCAGTTTATGTACCACCAGATGTGTCTGTCTCTCAGTTTATATACCGCCAGATGTGTCTGTCAGTTTATATACTACCAGATTGTGTGTGTCTCTCAGTTTATATACCACCAGATGTGTGTGTCTCAGTTTATATACCGCCAGATGTGTGTGTCTCAGTTTATATACCGCCAGATGTGTGTCTCTCAGTTTATATACTACCAGATGTGTGTGTCTCAGTTTATATACTACCAGATGTGTGTGTCTCTCAGTTTATATACTACCAGATGTGTGTGTCTCTCAGTTTATATACTACCAGATGTGTGTGTCTCTCAGTTTATATACCACCAGATGTGTGTGTGTCTCAGTTTATATACCACCAGATGTGTGTGTGTCTCAGTTTATATACCGCCAGATGTGTGCGTCTCTCAGTTTATATACCGCCAGATGTGCGTCTCTCAGTTTATATACCGCCAGATGTGTGTCTCAGTTTATATACCGCCAGATGTATGTGTGTCTCAGTTTATATACCGCCAGATGTGCGTCTCAGTTTATATACCGCCAGATGTGTGTCTCAGTTTATATACCGCCAGATGTGTGTGTGTCTCAGTTTATATACCGCCAGATGTGTGTGTCTCTCAGTTTATATACCGCCAGATGTGTGTGTCTCTCAGTTTATATACTACCAGATGTGTGTGTCTCTCAGTTTATATACTACCAGATGTGTGTGTCTCTCAGTTTATATACTACCAGATGTGTGTGTCTCTCAGTTTATATACTACCAGATGTGTGTGTCTCTCAGTTTATATACTACCAGATGTGTGTGTCTTTCAGTAAACATACAGCGAGAAGTATCTCTCGAGATGAGTGTGTCTTTCATAAACATACAAGCGTGAGAAGAGGAGTGTATCTGTCGAGATGAGTGTTATATATGCCAGAGGAGTTATCTGTGTGTATATCGAGGAGTGTATCTGTGTATATAAAAAATATCAAGCGTGATATAAAGAGGAGTGTATCTGTGTATCTGTGTGTATATATGCCAAGAGGAGTGTATCTGTGTGTATATATGCCAAGAGGAGTGTATCTGTGTGTATATATGCCAAGAGGAGTATATCTGTGTGTATATATGCCAAGAGGAGTGTATCTGTGTGTATATATGCCAAGAGGAGTATATCTTTGTGTATATATGCCAAGAGGAGTGTATCTTTGTGTATATATACCAAGTGTGTATCAGTATATATACACCAAGAGGTGTATATCTTTGTATATACAACAACAGGTGTGTGTGTGTGTGTGCTTTATTTCTAGAAGTACATGTACAAGGTATACAGACCAAAGCTGACATCAATGACATACTACTATAGAAAGTCCCTTGTTATGCTGAGCATTTCGGGCAAATTAGGTCAGTTTTGTCCCAGGATGCGACCCACAACAGTCGAGTAACACTCAGGTAACCATTTTACTGATGGGAAACATAGACAACCGGTGTAAAGAAACACGCCCAATGTTTCTACCCTCGCCAGGAACCGAACCCGGACCCTAGCCGTGTGAAGCGAGAGCTTTAGCCACCAGCTCACGGGAACGATCCATCCCTCTTATAGCAACCGGTCGTTGTCATGTTTGCAGTGAAGTGATCAGAGATTCTCCAAGTCAATACTCTTCTTCATTCTTTCTAGTGATTCCTTATGGCGGGATAGATATTTATGTAGAGAATAGTGGTATTAGTTATTTTGCTGATGTTAACTACACTCTTCCGCATGGACCGTAGTAGTGGTTAGATTGACAGTTTAATACAAAACCCTATCTTATATAAACTGCAGTGGTGAGTGTACATCATTATGGAAGACTATACAATAAAGATCACAGTGATGAGTGTACATCACAGTGGTGAGTGTACATCATAGTGGTGAGTGTACATCACTATAATAGACTGTACAATATAGGCCATAGGCTGATATTTTCAGCGATCTATTGACACTGGTATTGACAGCAGTCAACCAGTAGTAACAGCCATTAACTCATTAGTAAAGTCGTTACTGACGTTAGTAACTAATTTTTGCTTTACTGACAACGTACGAAATATCACCAGACAATTTTATGGGTAATTATATTACTGATTCTTGTTTAATTCTGGAATTAATAAGGCGGAATAATTGGTATCATATATATATATATATATATATATATATATATATATATATATATATATATATATATATATATATACATATATATATATATATATATATATATATATATATATATATATATGGCCATTAACTCATTAGTAGTAGATGTTAGTAACTAATTTTTGCTTTACTGACAACGTACGAAATATCACAAGGTAGACAGCAACCACCCAGGGAAGTACTACCGTCCTGCCAGATGAATGTGAAACAGAAACCTGTAACTGTTGTTTTGCATGATGGTAGGATTGCTGGTTTCTTTTTCTGTCTCATAAACACGCTAGATAACAGGGATATCTTGCTACTCCTACTTACACTTTGGTCACACTTCACAGACACGCACATGCATATATATATACATACATCTAGGTTTTTTCTCCTTTTTCTAAATAGCTCTTGTACTTCTTTATTTCTTCTATTGTCCATGGGGACGTGGAAAAGAATCTTTCCTCCGTAAGCCATGCGTGTCGTATGAGGCGACTAAAATGCCGGGAGCAATGGGCTAGTAACCCCTTCTCCTGTAGACATTTACTAAAAAAGAGAAGAAGAAAAACTTTATAAAACTGGGATGCTGGAATGTGCGTGGATGTAGTGCGGATGACAAGAAACAGATGATTGCTGATGTTATGAATGAAAAGAAGTTGGATGTCCTGGCCCTAAGCGAAACAAAGCTGAAGGGGGTAGGGGAGTTTCGGTGGGGGGAAATAAATGGGATTAAATCTGGAGTATCTGAGAGAGTTAGAGCAAAGGAAGGGGTAGCAGTAATGTTGAAGGATCAGTTATGGAAGGAGAAAAGAGAATATGAATGTGTAAATTCAAGAATTATGTGGATTAAAGTAAAGGTTGGATGCGAAAAGTGGGCCATAATAAGCGTGTATGCACCTGGAGAAGAGAGGAATGTAGAGGAGAGAGAGAGATTTTGGGAGATGTTAAGTGAATGTATAGGAGCCTTTGAACCAAGTGAGAGAGTAATTGTGGTAGGGGACCTGAATGCTTAAGTAGGAGAAACTTTTAGAGAGGGTGTGGTAGGTAAGTTTGGAGTGCCAGGTGTAAATGATAATGGGAGCCCTTTGATTGAACTTTGTATAGAAAGGGGTTTAGTTATAGGTAATACATATTTTAAGAAAAAGAGGATAAATAAGTATACAAGATATGATGTAGGGCGAAATGACAGTAGTTTGTTGGATTATGTATTGGTAGATAAAAGACTGTTGAGAAGACTTCAGGATGTACATGTTTATAGAGGGGCCACAGATATATCAGATCACTTTCTAGTTGTAGCTACACTGAGAGTAAAAGGTAGATGGGATACAAGGAGAATAGAAGCATCAGGGAAGAGAGAGGTGAAGGTTTATAAACTAAAAGAGGAGGCAGTTAGGGTAAGATATAAACAGCTATTGGAGGATAGATGGGCTAATGAGAGCATAGGCAATGGGGTCGAAGAGGTATGGGGTAGGTTTAAAAATGTAGTGTTAGAGTGTTCAGCAGAAGTTTGTGGTTACAGGAAAGTGGGTGCGGGAGGGAAGAGGAGCGATTGGTGGAATGATGATGTAAAGAGAGTAGTAAGGGAGAAAAAGTTAGCATATGAGAAGTTTTTACAAAGTAGAAGTGATGCAAGGAGGGAAGAATATATGGAGAAAAAGAGAGAGGTTAAGAGAGTGGTGAAGCAATATAAAAAGAGAGCAAATGAAAGAGTGGGTGAGATGTTATCAACAAATTTTGTTGAAAATAAGAAAAAATTTTGGAGTGAGATTAACAAGTTAAGGAAGCCTAGAGAACAAATGGATTTGTCAGTTAAAAATAGGAGAGGAGAGTTATTAAATGGAGAGTTAGAGGTATTGGGAAGATGGAGGGAATATTTTGAGGAATTGTTAAATGTTGATGAAGATAGGGAAGCTGTGATTTCGTGTATAGGGCAAGGAGGAATAACATCTTGTAGGAGTGAGGAAGAGCCAGTTGTGAGTGTGGGGGAAGTTCGTGAGGCAGTAGGTAAAATGAAAGGGGGTAAGGCAGTCGGGATTGATGGGATAAAGATAGAAATGTTAAAAGCAGGTGGGGATATAGTTTTGGAGTGGTTGGTGCAATTATTTAATAAATGTATGGAAGAGGGTAAGGTACCTAGGGATTGGCAGAGAGCATGCATAGTTCCTTTGTATAAAGGCAAAGGGGACAAAAGAGAGTGCAAAAATTATAGGGGGATAAGTCTGTTGAGTATACCTGGTAGAGTGTATGGTAGAGTTATTATTGAAAGAATTATGAGTAAGACGGAGAATAGGATAGCAGATGAACAAGGAGGCTTTGGGAAAGGTGTGTGGACCAGGTGTTTACATTGAAACATATAAGTGAACAGTATTTAGATAAGGCTAAAGAGGTCTTTGTGGCATTTATGGATTTGGAAAAGGCGTATGACAGGGTGGATAGGGGGGCAATGTGGCAGATGTTGCAGGTGTATGGTGTAGGAGGTAGGTTACTGAAAGCAGTGAAGAGTTTTTACGAGGATAGTGAGGCTCAAGTTAGAGTATGTAGGAAAGAGGGAAATTATTTCCCAGTAAAAGTAGGCCTTAGACAAGGATGTGTGATGTCACCGTGGTTGTTTAATATATTTATAGATGGGGTTGTAAGAGAAGTAAATGCGAGGGTCTTGGCAAGAGGCGTAGAGTTAAAAGATAAAGAATCACACATAAAGTGGAAGTTGTCACAGTTGGTCTTTGCTGATGACACTGTGCTCTTGGGAGATTCTGAAGAGAAGTTGCAGAGATTGGTGGATGAATTTGGTAGGGTGTGCAAAAGAAGAAAATTAAAAGTGAATACAGGAAAGAATAAGGTTATGAGGATAACAAAAAGATTATGTGACGAAAGATTGGATATCAGATTGGAGGGAGAGAGTAAGGAGGAGGTGAATGTATTCAGATATTTGGGAGTGGACGTGTCAGCGGATGTGAATCACAGAATTAATGAGGGGAAAAGGGTGAGTGGTGCACTTAGGAGTCTGTGGAGACAAAGAACTTTGTCCTTGGAGGCAAAGAGGGGAATGTATGAGAGTATAGTTTTACCAACACTCTTATATGGGTGTGAAGCATGGGTGATGAATGTTGCAGCGAGGAGAAGGCTGGAGGCAGTGGAGATGGCATGTCTGAGGGCAATGTGTGGTGTGAACATAATGCAGAGAATTCGTAGTTTGGAAGTTAGGAGGAGGTGCGGGATTACCAAAACTGTTGTCCAGAGGGCTGAGGAAGGGTTGTTGAGGTGGTACGGACATGTAGAGAGAATGGAGCGAAACAGAGTGACTTCAAGAGTGTATCAGTCTGTAGTGGAAGGAAGGCGGGGTAGGGGTCGGCCTAGGAAAGGTTGGAGGGAGGGGGTAAAGGTTTTGTGTGCGAGGGGCTTGGACTTCCAGCAGGCATGCGTGAGCGTGTTTGATAGGAGTGAATGGAGACAAATGGTTTTTAATACTTGACGTGCTGTTGGAGTGTGAGCAAAGTAACATTTATGAAGGGGTTCAGGGAAACCGGCAGGCCGGACTTGAGTCCTGGAGATGGGAAGTACAGTGCCTGCACTCTGAAGGAGGGGTGTTAATGTTGCAGTTTAAAAACTGTAGTGTAAAGCACCCTTCTGGCAAGACAGTGATGGAGTGAATGATGGTGAAAGTTTTTCTTTTTCGGGCCACCCTGCCTTGGTGGGAATCGGCCAGTGTGATAAAAAAATAAAAAAAAAAATATATATATATATATATATTTATATATATATGTATATATGTATGTATGTATATATATATATATATATATATATATATATATATATATATATATATATATAATGATTTTATACATTATGTTACCAATGGTAATAATTTTATATTTTGTAGTAGTAGTAGTAGTAGTGATGGTAGTAGCAATAGTACCAATAATAACGACGGGATCTGCATAAGTATGGGATTCCATAGTAAGGAACCAAACATGTTGAAGTAACCATTCCAAATTAAGATTCACAAAGTGCCATGTAATACTCAGAAAATACCGTAAATTGTGATAAAAATATTGTGTGAAGAATGTTTACCAATGTTTGACAAGTGACACCTGTCTCTAATTGTTGCTTATTCCCTGCTTCTCCTGCAAATGGTGACTACGTTTACCTTCTTCCATAAAGTCATTTAACCGTACTAGGAAAGGCTATTAAATTTGATTTACTGGCGATTGTAACTGTTTAGTTAGCTAGCTACTTCCAACTCTCTGTGGCTCTCTCCATCTGTCTCTCTGTCTCTCTCGCTCGCACGCCTTCCGCTTTTTTTATGCTAACCTCAACTATGCAGAGAGGAGTGTGGTCTTCACGACAGAGGTGTCTGCCAGACAGCCTCCCTCTCCCCACCAGAAGATTTTCGGCTATCTGTTTTGTCTTGTACTACCATCTGTGCTGACTCACACACACACACACACACACACACACACACACACACACACACACACACACACACACACACACACACACACACACACACACACACACACACACATGATCAATCATGTGAAGGACGAGCTTGAGAGAAAAAAGATTAGGGAAGATATGTTTATAACCTGCAGTGCAACATTGTAAGATGCACTGATAGTGCAGACAGGGATAGATTGTTTGACCTGCGAGGTCTAGGGGTCACAGGTGAAAGATAAACAAACACACGAGTAATGATGTCTTGACTTAGTTTAGTCGTAAGATGGTAGAAAAGTAGAAGGAATCAGAAGGTGTAAGGGAGGAAAATTCAATAAGCAGTTTCAAGAACGGGTAAGATAAGGCCAAAGAGGCCAGAAACCAATACTTCAGGTCCAAGTAGCTCAACAAGGCGAGATAAAAAAAATAGTTTTATGAGGCAACCTTCATACCTCTTATGGATTTCGAGAGTCTTTCTCCTTTCAGAACCCTGCCTGGGTCAGGCTTATCTAGTGCTTCAGCACTGTACGACCCTTATGGGTTTAGCGCTTAGTAATGATTATAATAATTATCCAGTGCTTGCTTGGTCAACCAGGCTGCTGTTGCTGCTGCTGGTGGCCAGCTGGCCCATATATCCTTCATAGCCTGGTTGATCTGGCAAAATGAGAAACAATTTAAAAAGGATGATTAACAACCGTACAGTGACCTACATAAGTCTGCTCCAGTAACGTAATTATACCTACATAAGACAGCTCGTAGCTCAGCGACTCCAGCTCACAACCGAAGGACCCAGGTTCAATCCTGGGCGGGGAAAGATTAAGGTATGTTTACTTACCCAAGTTTACCAGTCAATAAGTATCTTTATGATACCTGACTGTTATATGTTAGTCATCCTTGGTAGTGGTAGTGTACCTTATATGGCTGAGTTGTGAGATGACCTGAAGTTGGATAACTTCTAGCCAGTAGATGACCTGAAGTTGGATAACTTCTAGCCTGTAGATGACCTGAAGCTGGATAACTTCTAGCCTGTAGATGACCTGAAGCTGGATAACTGAAGTTGGATAACTTCTAGCCTGTAGATGACCTGAAGTTGGATAACTTCTAGCCTGTAGATGACCTGAAGCTGGATAACTTCTAGCCTGTAGATGACCTGAAGTTGGATAACTTCTAGCCTGTAAATGAGCTGAGGTTGGATAACTTCTAGCCTGTAGATGACCTGAAGTTGGATAACTTCTAGCCTGTAGATGACCTGAAGCTGGATAACTTCTAGCCTGTTGGATGGATAACTTCTAGCCTGTAGATGACATGAAGTTGGATAACTTCTAACCTGTAAATGAGCTGAGGTTGGATAACTTCTAGCCTGTAGATGACCTGAAGTTGGATAACTTCTAGCCTGTAAATGAGCTGAGGTTGGATAACAGCTATTGGCCTGTAAATTAAGCTAGACAAAAACTGGGAAAGGGCTTATGTCAGCGTAAACAATTCCACAAACGTGGTTGTGGTGCAGAACGCACCTTGTCTAGAAGCTTTCTAGTAATTTAGAAACCTAGTTAGGCTTAACCACTACACGAGGGCCATTTAGGCCGTAAAACAATTTCTGTCTTAACAAGGACACTATAATCCCTAAAATAGAGACCAAAATAACCTTCAGTGTACAGAAAATTAAAGATACACCTTGTGTCTACTAGCTCTCAGTGTATATAAAGTTAGAGATACACCCATCCGTGTATATTCACTCTGTGTCTATAAACTTAAAGATACAACACTCTGTCTATATTTAGCTTTAAAATGCAGTTTATACACACATACACAATCTCTCATTTTCTCTTTGTAATTCACCTCTTTATCAAGTTTAGTAGTTCTCGTGCACCTTTCTCCTATTATTAAATATTTTACTGACTTCTTTACCCGCGTCTGGTGACGTCAATCATTAAAATAAAGAAGAGTGAAGGCAACGAACGACACACTTCCTCCGTGGTCGTTATGGTGCGCATCTTTACAATACTAACAACAACTTTCCACAGTATAACCTCCCTTCTCCCCATTAAAAAAACACACATAGCAAATAAACTAATAAACAAATGAATAACAAATAAATAAACTAATTCCTTTCTACGTTTTTGTGTGAGTTTTGAGTAATATAATACTGATAATAAAATATATATTGAGAGTAATAATGGTAACAGTAATTACCGTCTTTATCATTACTTACTGAATATACATTGTAAGAAGTAGCGGTATCTTTTATTAAGTTGATAGTGATGGTTAAGGTGACGCAATATTGTGTAGCTACCCCCATGTGTGCTGCCACACCTGTTCTGGCAGATGTATAGCTACACCCATGTGTGCTGCCACACCTGTCCTGGCAGATGTATAGCTACCCCCATGTGTGCTGCCACACCTGTTCTGGCAGATGTATAGCTACACCCATGTGTGCTGCCACACCTGTCCTGGCAGATGTATAGCTACACCCATGTGTGCTGCCACACCTGTTCTGGCAGATGTATAGCTACACCCATGTGTGCTGCCACACCTGTTCTGGCAGATGTATAGCTACACCCATGTGTGTTGCCACACCTGTTCTGGCAGATGTATAGCTACACCCATGTGTGCTGCCACACCTGTTCTGGCAGATGTATAGCTACACCCATGTGTGCTGGCACACCTGTCCTGGCAGATGTATAGCTACACCCATGTGTGCTGCCACACCTGTCCTGGCAGATGTATAGCTACACCCATGTGTGCTGCCACACCTGTTCTGGCAGATGTATAGCTACCCCCATGTGTGCTGCCACACCTGTCCTGGCAGATGTATAGCTACCCCCATGTGTGCTGCCATACCTGTCCTGGCAGATGTATAGCTACACCCATGTGTGCTGCCACACCTGTTCTGGCAGATGTATAGCTACACCCATGTGTGCTGCCACACCTGTTCTGGCAGATGTATAGCTACCCCCATGTGTGCTGCCACACCTGTTCTGGCAGATGTATAGCTACACCCATGTGTGCTGCCACACCTGTTCTGGCAGATGTATAGCTACACCCATGTGTGCTGCCACACCTGTCCTGGCAGATGTATAGCTACACCCATGTGTGCTGCCACACCTGTTCTGGCAGATGTATAGCTACACCCATGTGTGCTGCCACACCTGTTCTGGCAGATGTATAGCTACACCCATGTGTGCTGCCACACCTGTCCTGGCAGATGTATAGCTACACCCATGTGTGCTGCCACACCTATCCTGGCAGATGTATAGCTACACCCATGTGTGCTGCCACACCTATCCTGGCAGATGTATAGCTACCCCATGTGTGCTGCCACACCTGTCCTGGCAGATGTATAGCTACACCCATGTGTGCTGCCACACCTGTCCTGGCAGATGTATAGCTACACCCATGTGTGCTGCCACACCTGTCCTGGCAGATGTATAGCTACCCCCATGTGTGCTGCCACACCTGTCCTGGCAGATGTATAGCTACACCCATGTGTGCTGCCACACCTGTCCTGGCAGATGTATAGCTACACCCATGTGTGCTGCCACACCTGTCCTGGCAGATGTATAGCTACACCCATGTGTGCTGCCACACCTGTCCTGGCAGATGTATAGCTACACCCATGTGTGCTGCCACACCTGTTCTGGCAGATGTATAGCTATACCCATGTGTGCTGCCACACCTGTTCTGGCAGATGTATAGCTACACCCATGTGTGCTGCCACACCTGTTCTGGCAGATGTATAGCTACACCCATGTGTGCTGCCACACCTGTCCTGGCAGATGTATAGCTACACCCATGTGTGCTGCCACACCTGTCCTGGCAGATGTATAGCTACACCCATGTGTGCTGCCACACCTGTCCTGGCAGATGTATAGCTACCCCATGTGTGCTGCCACACCTGTCCTGGCAGATGTATAGCTACACCCATGTGTGCTGCCACACCTGTCCTGGCAGATGTATAGCTACACCCATGTGTGCTGCCACACCTGTCCTGGCAGATGTATAGCTACCCCCATGTGTGCTGCCACACCTGTCCTGGCAGATGTATAGCTACACCCATGTGTGCTGCCACACCTGTCCTGGCAGATGTATAGCTACACCCATGTGTGCTGCCACACCTGTTCTGGCAGATGTATAGCTACACCCATGTGTGCTGCCACACCTGTCCTGGCAGATGTATAGCTACACCCATGTGTGCTGCCACACCTGTCCTGGCAGATGTATACCTACCCCCATGTGTGCTGCCACACCTGTCCTGGCAGATGTATAGCTACACCCATGTGTGCTGCCACACATGTTCTGGCAGATGTATAGCTACACCCATGTGTGCTGCCACACCTATCCTGGCAGATGTATAGCTACACCCATGTGTGCTGCCACACCTGTCCTGGCAGATGTATAGCTACCCCCATGTGTGCTGCCACACCTGTCCTTGCAGATGTATAGCTACCCCCATGTGTGCTGCCACACCTGTCCTGGCAGATGTATAGCTACCCCCATGTGTGCTGCCACACCTGTCCTGGCAGATGTATAGCTACCCCCATGTGTGCTGCCACACCTGTTCTGGCAGATGTATAGCTAACCCCATGTGTGCTGCCACACCTGTTTTGGCAGATGTATAGCTACCCCCATGTGTGCTGCCACACCTGTTCTGGCAGATGTATAGCTACACCCATGTGTGCTGCCACACCTGTTCTGGCAGATGTATAGCTACCCCCATGTGTGCTGCCACACCTGTTCTGGCAGATGTATAGCTACACCCATGTGTGCTGCCACACCTGTCCTGGCAGATGTATAGCTACACCCATGTGTGCTGCCACACCTGTCCTGGCAGATGTATAGCTACACCCATGTGTGCTGCCACACCTGTCCTGGCAGATGTATAGCTATACCCATGTGTGCTGCCACACCTGTCCTGGCAGATGTATAGCTACACCCATGTGTGCTGCCACACCTGTAATGGCAGATGTATAGCTACACCCATGTGTGCTGCCACACCTGTCCTGGCAGATGTATAGCTACACCCATGTGTGCTGCCACACCTGTCCTGGCAGATGTATAGCTACACCCATGTGTGCTGCCACACCTGTTCTGGCAGATGTATAGCTACATCCATGTGTGCTTCCACACCTGTCCTGGCAGATGTATAGCTACACCCATGTGTGCTGCCACACCTGTTCTGGCAGATGTATAGCTACATCCATGTGTGCTGCCACACCTGTTCTGGCAGATGTATAGCTACATCCATGTGTGCTGCCACACCTGTTCTGGCAGATGTATAGCTACACCCATGTGTGCTGCCACACCTGTTCTGGCAGATGTATAGCTACCCCCATGTGTGCTGCCACACCTGTTCTGGCAGATGTATAGCTACCCCCATGTGTGCTGCCACACCTGTTCTGGCAGATGTATAGCTACCCCCATGTGTGCTGCCACACCTGTTCTGGCAGATGTATAGCTACCCCCATGTGTGCTGCCACACCTGTTCTGGCAGATGTATAGCTACACCCATGTGTGCTGCCACACCTGTTCTGGCAGATGTATAGCTACACCCATGTGTGCTGCCACACCTGTCCTGGCAGATGTATAGCTACACCCATGTGTGCTGCCACACCTGTTCTGGCAGATGTATAGCTACACCCATGTGTGCTGCCACACCTGTTCTGGCAGATGTATAGCTACACCCATGTGTGCTGCCACACCTGTCCTGGCAGATGTATAGCTACACCCATGTGTGCTGCCACACCTATCCTGGCAGATGTATAGCTACCCCATGTGTGCTGCCACACCTGTCCTGGCAGATGTATAGCTACACCCATGTGTGCTGCCACACCTGTCCTGGCAGATGTATAGCTACACCCATGTGTGCTGCCACACCTGTCCTGGCAGATGTATAGCTACACCCATGTGTGCTGCCACACCTGTCCTGGCAGATGTATAGCTACACCCATGTGTGCTGCCACACCTGTCCTGGCAGATGTATAGCTACACCCATGTGTGCTGCCACACCTGTCCTGGCAGATGTATAGCTACACCCATGTGTGCTGCCACACCTGTCCTGGCAGATGTATAGCTACACCCATGTGTGCTGCCACACCTGTTCTGGCAGATGTATAGCTACACCCATGTGTGCTGCCACACCTGTTCTGGCAGATGTATAGCTACACCCATGTGTGCTGCCACACCTGTTCTGGCAGATGTATAGCTACACCCATGTGTGCTGCCACACCTGTCCTGGCAGATGTATAGCTACACCCATGTGTGCTGCCACACCTGTCCTGGCAGATGTATAGCTACACCCATGTGTGCTGCCACACCTGTCCTGGCAGATGTATAGCTACCCCATGTGTGCTGCCACACCTGTCCTGGCAGATGTATAGGTACACCCATGTGTGCTGCCACACCTGTCCTGGCAGATGTATAGCTACCCCCATGTGTGCTGCCACACCTGTCCTGGCAGATGTATAGCTACACCCATGTGTGCTGCGACACCTGTCCTGGCAGATGTATAGCTACACCCATGTGTGCTGCCACACCTGTTCTGGCAGATGTATAGCTACACCCATGTGTGCTGCCACACCTGTCCTGGCAGATGTATAGCTGTACCCATGTGTGCTGCCACACCTGTCCTGGCAGATGTATAGCTACACCCATGTGTGCTGCCACACCTGTCCTGGCAGATGTATAGCTACACCCATGTGTGCTGCCACACCTGTTCTGGCAGATGTATAGCTACACCCATGTGTGCTGCCACACCTGTTGTGGCAGATGTATAGCTACACCCATGTGTGCTGCCACACCTGTCCTGGCAGATGTATAGCTACACCCATGTGTGCTGCCACACCTGTCCTGGCAGATGTATAGCTACCCCACGTGTGCTGCCACACCTGTCCTGGCAGATGTATAGCTACACCCATGTGTGCTGCCACA
>NC_091298.1:56854595-56889595 GCF_038502225.1 Cherax quadricarinatus
CCTGGTGCCACACCCGGTCGAAAGCGCCAGCAATGTCCAGTGCTACCACACAGCTGACTTTGGATTCATATAGTGACTGGTGCCACTTAGTGGAGAGGTTTAACAACAGATCAGCAGCAGAGTAACCTTTCCTGAAGCCATATTGACGATCACAAAGTAGTGAGTGGTAGTCAAAAAACTCTGTCATTTGTCTTGAGATTATTGTCTCAAGGATCTTACCAGTGATTGACAGGAGTGACACTGGTCTGTAGTTGCTGATTTCTGCTCTGCTCTTCTTTTTGTGAACAGGGACTACATTCGCCTCTTTCCATAGAGAGGGCCATTTACACTGTACTAGGCAGTGCTGAAAGATGCGAGTTAGAGGTGCTGCTAGCTGGTCTGCACATCTTCTCAACAATCTTGGGCTCAACTTGTCTGGGCCCACAGCCTTTTCTTGGTCAAGCGATTTAAGTAGGAAATGCACCTCCTCCTGCCTTATTGTCACCACTGACAGTTTTGACACAGTTCTTGCAGCTAGCCAAGGAGGGTCCCTCTCTCTCTCTCTTTTCCCTTCTCTCTCCCCTCTTTCCTCCTATCTTTCCCTTCTCCCCTCTCTTTCTCTCACTCTCTCTCCCTTTTCCTTTTCACTCTCCCCCTCTCTCTCCTTCTACCTTTCCCCCCTCTCTCTCTCTTTCTATCTCTCTTTCTCTCTTTCCTTTACTAAAAAAAAAAATGGTTGGGACTCGTAGGAATCAGGGATCAGATGACAAAGGTATTGGTAGGGAGGAATGGATGGAGGAGCAGTGGAGAAGGATGGAGCAAGAATGGGAGAGAAAATTAGGAGAGCTTCCTGAAAAAATGGAGAAAGAGCTCTCTGCGAAATGGAAAAAGAGGTTGGAGAAGGAGACGAAGAAATGAGAGGCACAAGTCGAAACTGCAGTAGACAGGGTAAGGGTCCTAGAGTTTGAGGTAAACAGGCTGAAGCAAGTCTCAGGGGCAGTGACCAGAGAAGACACAGCATATGAAGCTGAGAGAATGAACAGGAAGGAAGGAGATATGAATTATGCTAAGGTCATATCAGCCTGCAAAGAAGGGTCAGGGAGTAAAAGGAAAGAGCAGCTGGGTGCAGATAGAGAGGGAGATAAGTCGAATGCTGAGGCACAACCATGCTACCAAGAGCGACTGGAAAAATCAAGGGAGAAAATGACCATATACAGACAGGAACCAGAGTCACAGAGGGAGAGGCAATGGGAGGAGGAAAGGGCAAAATCAGTGTTTATCCATGGGCTTTGGGAGAGAGAGGAAAAGACACACACTGAAAGACGGCAGGAAGAAAGAAAGGAGATTGGGAAAATCATCACGGAAATAGGGGGAGAAGACATGGACGAGATTGTAAATTTTCAGAGAGTAGGGGGGTACGTGAAGGGAAGAAACCGGCCGATCAAGCTGATTCTCAGGACAAACAGTGAGGAACAGGATCCTCCAAGAGAAACCAAGGTTGAAAAACTCGGAAGAGTACAAGAAGGTGTTCCTAGACAGAGACAGAACAAAAACAGAGAGACAGCAGCTGAGGGAGAGGACAAAAAAGCGAAAGGAGATAGGAAAGAAAACAAGGATGGAACCAGCAGAGGTCAGTCAGAACAGAACAGAGAAGCAAGGGCAAGCACACACACAACTATCCTCAGAACCCCACAACCTATCACACCATCCCAACACAAACTACAATCCATACCCACAGCTTCCACCCAACCCCCAATCATAGAATCCCACAGTATGCTACCTGGTCTCCCACCCCCACAGTCCTCCAAACCACAGTATTGGAAAGGAAACTGAAGGTATGGTACACAAACGCTGATGGAATAACAAACAAGTGGGAGGAGTGGCACGAAAGAGTCAAAGAGACATCACCGGACATCATAGCTCTCACAGAAACCTAGCTTACAGGTATGATAATAGATGCCATCTTTCCAATGGGATACCAGATCCTGAGGAAAGACAGAAGGAACAGGGGGGGGTGGAGGAGTGGCACTGCTGATCAAACACCGATGGAATTTTGATGAGCTGGAGAGAGGAGACAGCGGAGAAGAAAGTGATTACATAGCGGGAACGCTTCACTCTGGAGGTCCCAAGGTGGTAATAGCAGTGATGTATAACCCACCACAGAACAGCAGGAGACCAGGGCATAAGTATGACGAGAGCAATAGAGCGATGGTTGACACACTGGCTGCAGTGGCCAGAAGAGCTCATGCATGCAGGGCAAAGCTCCTGATCATGGGCGACTTTAACCACAAGGAGATCGACTGGGAGAACTTGGAGCGACATGGGGGCCAAGATACATGGAGGGATAAGATGATGGAGGTAGTACTGGAAAACTTCATGTACCAACACGTAAGGGACACTACAAGAGAGAGAGGAGAGGATGAGCCAGCAAGACTGGACTTAGTATTCACCTTGAGCAGTGCAGATATTGAGGACATCACATATGAAAGACCCCTTGGGGCCAGCGATCATGTGGTTTTGAGCTTTGAATACACAGTAGAGCTACAAGTGGAGGGGGAAGCAGGAAGGCCAGGACAAATGAAACCAAACTACAGGAAAGGGGACTACACAGGAATGAGGAACTTCCTGAACAAGGTTCAGTGGGACAGAGAACTGTTAATGAGATGATGGAATATGTAGCAACAATGTGCAAGGAGGCTGAAGAGAGGTTTGTACCCAAGGGAAACAGGAATAATGAAAAAGCCAGGATGAACCCATGGTTCACCCAAAGGTGCAAGGAGGCAAAAACCAAGTGTGCTAGGGAATGGAAGAAATATAGAAGGCAAAGGACCCAGGAGAATAAGGAGAGCAGTCGTAGAGCCAGAAACGAATATGCATAGATAAGAAGGGAGGCCCAACGACAATATGAAAACGACATAGCAGCGAAAGCCAAATCTGACCCGAAGCTGTTATACAGCCACATCAGGAGGAAAACAACAGTCAAACACCAGGTAATCAGGCTAAGGAAGGAAGGAGGAGAGACAACAAGAAATGACCATGAAGTATGTGAGGAACTCAATAGGAGATTCAAAGAAGTGTTCACAGAGGAGACAGAAGGGGCTCCAGAGGGACGGAGAGGTGTGGCACATCACCAGGTGCTGGACACGGTACACACAACCGAGGAAGAAGTGAAGAGGCTTCTGAGTGAGCTAGATGCCTCAAAGGCAATGGGGCCAGATAACATCTCTCCATGGGTCCTGAGAGAGGGAGCAGAGGCACTATGTGTACCCTTAACAACAATATTCAATACATCTATCGAAACAGGGAGATTGCCTGAGGCATGGAAGACAGCAAATGTAGTCCCAATCTTTAAAAAAGGAGACAGACATGAAGCACTAAACTAGAGACCAGTGTCACTGACATGTATAGTATGCAAATTCATGGAGAAGATTGTCAGGAGAAGAGTGGTGGAACACCTAGAAAGGAATGATCTCATCAACAGCACCCAACATGGTTTCAGGGATGGGAAATCCTGTGTCACAAACCTACTGGAGTTCTATGACAAGGTAACAGCAGTAAGACAAGAGAGGGGTGGGTGGATTGCATTTTCTTGGACTGCAAGAAGGCGTTTGACACTACCACACAAGAGATTAGTGCAAAAACTGGAGGGCCAAGCAGGGACAACAGGGAAGGCACTACAATGGATCAGGGAATATTTGTCAGGAAGACAGCAGCGAGTAATGGTACGTGGCGAGGTGTCAGAGTGGGCACCTGTGACCAGCGGGGTCCCACAGGGGTCAGTCCTAGGACCAGTGCTGTTTCTGGTATTTGTGAACGACATGACAGAAGGAATAAACTCTGAGGTGTCCCTGTTTGCAGATGATGTGAAGTTGATGAGAAGAATTCATTCGATCGAAGACCAGGCAGAACTACAAAGGGATCTGGACAGGCTGCAGACCTGGTCCAGCAATTGGCTCCTGGAGTTCAATCCCACCAAGTGCAAAGTCATGAAGATTGGGGAAGGGCAAAGAAGACCGCAGACGGAGTACAGTCTAGGGGGCTAGAGACTACAAACCTCACTCAAGGAAAAAGATCTTGGGGTGAGTATAACACCAGGCACATCTGAAGCGCACATCAACCAAATAACTGCTGCAGCATATGGGCGCCTTGCAAACCTCAGAACAGCATTCCGACATCTTAATAAGGAGTCGTTCAGGACCCTGTACACCGTGTACGTTAGGCCCATATTGGAGTATGCGGCACCAGTTTAGAACCCACACCTAGCCAAGCATGTAAAGAAACTAGAGAAAGTGCAAAGGTTTGCAACAAGACTAGTCCCAGAGCTAAGAGGTATGTCCTACGAGGAGAGGTTAAGGGAAATCAACCTGACGACACTGGAGGACAGGAGAGATAGGGGGGACATGATAACGACTTACAAAATACTGAGAGGAATTGACAAGGTGGACAAAGACAGGATGTTCCAGAGACTGGACACAGCAACACGGGGACACAGTTGGAAGCTGAAGACACAGATGAATCACAGGGATGTTAGGAAGTATTTCTTCAGCCACAGAGTAGTCAGGAAGTGGAATAGTTTGGGAAGAGATGTAGTGGAGGCAGGATCCATACATAGCTTTAAACAGAGGTACGAAAAAGCTCACGGCTCAGGGAGAGTGACCTAATGGCGACCAGTGAAGAGGCGGGGCCAGGAGCTTGGACTCGACCCCTGCAACCTCAGCTAGGTGAGTACAACTAGGTGAGTACACACACACACACACACACAAACTCTCATGAATAATAACAAATGCGACATTCCCACATTGATACCATATAGTAAGAAAGGAAAGGGTAAACAAAGTTGGAAGATGAGTTGCACTGATGGTCAGGAAGCACTTAAGATGAGAAAACCTGAAAACAGGAGATTTCAAGGACTGTATAACAAGTACCGTCATGTCCGGAGAAAAGTAATAATGGCAGTGATATATAACCCACTTACAAACAATGAAAGACCAAGGGAGGAACATCAGAATAACTTACAGAAGAAGTAATGAAGAACTTACCGAGTCAACATATGAAGGGTACAACAAGTGTGGGGGAGGAGATGAACCAGCCAGACAAGGTCTGGTTCTCACATAAAATGAATATGACATACCAGAAATTAATAAAGGGAAACAAACAGGAGCCAGAGGTCATATAATATCTTTGTTTATACAAGTACATGTACGAGGTATACAAGTCTAGCTGACATCAATGACATACTACTATATAGAAAGCCGCTTGTTATGCAGAGCATTTAGGGCAAATTAGGTCATTTTTGGCCCAGGATGCGACCCACACCAGTCGACTAACACTCAGGTACCTATTTTTATTGATGGGTGAACATGGACAACCGGAGTAAGGAAACACGCCCAATGTTTCCACCCTTGCCGGGAATCGAACCCGGACCTCAGCGTGTGAAGCAAGAGTTTTTGACACCAGGCCTCGGGCCACCGTACGGTACTAAGCTTTGAGCACCTAGTGAGAAAAGGAGGAAGTAACAAAAAATGGGACTACAAAGCAGGGAACTATGATGACGTGAAAAATTTTCAAAGCGCCGTTGTAAAGAAAACTGGAGGGCAAAACTGTACAAAAGATTAGGTAATAAATGATTTCCTCTGCCAAAAGGTACAGTAAAAATTCGTACTATGCAGCCCGACGTTTAAACAGGAATGCAAATTCCAAAAGGGAAGGAGAAAAGAATATAACACAAATCTAAAAACAGAAAACCGAGAAGCAAGCAGGACAGAATCGAATATGCAGGGTAAGAAGGCATGCTGAAAGACTGAAAATAATACTGTTTCAAAGGCCGAAACTCAAAGTTACTCCACAGCCACATAAGAAATAAGACTTTTGTGAAGGAGCATATGATAAGGCTGAGGAAGGAGGAAGGAGCGCGAACAATGACAGAGAAGCATGTGAAGTGCTTACAAAAAATTCAAAGAAGTCTTCACAGAAGAAAGAGGACAGCTGCCAGAAGGCAGTGTAGTGAGAACAGACCAACAAGTATTAGAGAATATCAACACATCAAAAGAACTGATGAAATTACTAAATGAGCTGGACGTAACAAAAATAATAGAACCAGACAACGTATCTTGGTGTGCTGAGAGGAGCAAAACAACATGATACAAGGTATGCAACCAATCTCTCCATTGAGACAACTGACAAAAATTGGAAAAAAAGGCAAGTGTGGCTCCCATTTATGACAAGGAGAGAAGAGAGGCTCTGAATTACAGGTCGGTATCTCTAACATGAATACTATAAAAAATCAGGAGATGAGAGCAAGGAAAGGAATACTGGGACACCTGGAGACAAGAAGATTCTTTACAGAAAAACAGCATGGATTTAGGGACGGAAAATCTTGTTTAACGAATTTACTGGAATTTTACGACAGAATCATAGAGATAAAACAAAAAGACATGATTGTATAGACTGGATCTTGACGGACTGTAGAAAAGCATTTAATAGTCTCACGCCAGAGGTTAATTCAGATATTAGAGGAACAAGCAGGGTTAAAAGGCATGGTGTTCCAGGGATTCTCTGTATTTAAATGTTAAATACAGAGAAAGAACACATCAGAACTGGATAGAAAGTAACCAGTGAGGGTCTGCAAGAATTAGTGTTAAAAGCAAACTGTTCCTAAAATACATGAATAACTTATCAGAGGGGATCGAAACCTATGTGTCACTGTTTGCTCAAGATGTAGAATTAATAAGAAGAATAAGAGCAGGAGAGGACAGAGATAATCTCCAAAAAGACATCGACAACCTGCATTTGTGGTCAAACAAAGTGGTTTCTCGAGTTTAATACAAATAAATGCAAGGTCAATCGTTTTGGAGAGGGTAAACCAGACACAGAGTATAGTATGAGCGGAGAAAAGTTGCAAATGTCAGAAAATGAAAAGGACCCGGAGGAGAAAATAACGCCCAGTATATCTCCAGAAGTGCCCGTAAACCATATAACGGCAACATCACATGCAAGATTAGCAAGTCTCAGAACAGCACTCAGGAACTTGAATGGAAAATTCTTCAGAACCTTATATACGACATATATTGAGCCAATAACTGAGTTCACAGCCCGAGCATGGAACCCACACGTGATTAACAACATGAAGAATCTGGGAAAGGTCCAAAAGTGTGTAACCAAACTAGTAAGATAACTGAGAGGTATGTACTACGAGGAGAGGTTGAAGGAACCGAGCCTGATGACCTTAGAGGAGAGAATGACGAGGGTTGACATGATTACTATTTACAAAACCTTGAAGAGGAGCTGTGAATCGACCCCTTTCAAGCACACAGAGGTGAGCACACACACACGGAAGCATAAACAGCAACAGTCTCGCCACACAATAATAACAGTCCACACACTGTAATTACCACACAGTCATTTCAGCTTCTGTGCTGCACAATTCAAAACAGGAATAGTAAATAACAATAAACAAAAAATAAGTGTAGCAGTGACCACGTGGGTGTTGTGGTGACCACGTGGGTGTTGTGGTGACCACGTGGGTGTTGTGGTGACCACGTGGGTGTTGTGGTGACCCAATGGGTGTTGTGGTGACCACGTGGGTGTTGTGGTGACCACGTGGGTGTTGTGGTGACCACGTGGGTGTTGTGGTGACCACGTGGGTGTTGTGGTGACCACGTGGGTGTTGTGGTGACCACGTGGGTGTTGTGGTGACCACGTGGGTGTTGTGGTGACCACGTGGGTGTTGTGGTGACCATGTGGGCGTTGTGGTGACCACGTGGGTGTTGTGGTGACCATGTGGGCGTTGTGGTGACCATGTGGGCGTTGTGGTGACCACGTGGGTGTTGTGGTGACCACATGGGTCTTGTGGTGACCATGTGGACATTGTGGTGACCACGTGGGTGTTGGGGTGATCATGTGGGCGTTGCGGTGACCACGTGGGTGTTGTGGTGACCACGTGGGTCTTGTGGTGACCATGTGGGCGTTGTGGTGACCACGTGGGTATTGTGGTGACCACCTGAGTACAGTATAGAGTGTAGCACTAACCAAGTGAGTATAGTAGTAACCAGGTGAGTGCAGTAGTAACCAGGTGAGTGTAGTAGTAACCAGGTGAGTGTAGTAGTAACCAGGTGAGTGTAGTAGTAACCAGGTGAGTGTAGTAGTAACCAGGTGAGTGCAGTAGTAACCAGGTGAGTGTAGTAGTAACCAGGTGAGTGTAGCAGTAACCAGGTGAGTGTAGTAGTAACCAGGTGAGCGTTGTAGTAACCAGGTGAGTGTAGTAGTAACCAGGTGAGTGTAGCAGTAACCAGGTAAGTGTAGTAGTAACCAGGTGAGCGTTGTAGTAACCAGGTGAGTGTAGTAGTAACCAGATGAGTGTAGCAGTAACCAGGTGAGTGCAGTAGTAACCAGGTGAGTGTAGCGGTAACCAGGTGAGTGTAGTAGTAACCAGGTGAGTGTAGCAGTAACCAGGTGAGTGTAGCAGTAACCAGGTAAGTGTAGTAGTAACCAGGTGAATGTAGCTGTAACCAGGTGAGTGTAGTAGTAACCAGGTGAGTGTAGCAGTAACCAGGCGAGTGTAGTAGTAACCAGGTGAGTGTAGCAGTAACCAGGTGAGTTTAGTAGTAACCAGGTGAGTGTAGCAGTAACCAGGTAAGTGTAGTAGTAACCAGGTGAATGTAGTAGTAACCAGGTGAGTGTAGTAATAACCAGGTGAGTGTAGTAGTAACCAGGTGAGTGTATTAGTAACCAGGTGAGTGTAGCAGTAACCAGGTGAGTGTAGTAGTAACCAGGTGAGTGTAGTAGTAACCAGGTGAGTGTAGTAGTAACCAGGTGAGTGTAGTAGTAACCAGGTGAGTGTAGTAGTAACCAGGTGAGTGTAGTAGTAACCAGGTGAGTGTAGTAGTAACCAGGTGAATGTAGTAGTAACCAGGTGAGTGTAGTAGTAACCAGGTGAGTGTAGTAGTAACCAGGTGAGTGTAGTAGTAACCAGGTGAGTGTAGCAGTAACCAGGTGAGTGTAGCAGTAACCAGGTGAGTGTAGCAGTAACCAGGTGAGTGTAGTAGTAACCAGGTGAGTGTAGTAGTAACCAGGTGAGTGTAGTAGTAACCAGGTGAGTGTAGCAGTAACCAGGTGAGTGTAGTAGTAACCAGGTGAGTGTAGTAGTAATCAGGTGAGTGTAGTAGTAACCAGGTGAGTGTAGTAGTAACCAGGTGAGTGTAGCAGTAACCAGGTAAGTGTAGTAGTAACCAGGTGAGTTTATCAGTAACCAGGTGAGTGTAGTAGTAACCAGGTGAGTGTAGTAGTAACCAGGTGAGGGTAGCAGTAACCAGGTGAGTGTAGCAGTAACCAGGTGAGTGTAGTAGTAACCAGGTGAGTGTAGCAGTAACCAGGTGAGTGTAGTAGTAGTAACTAGGTGAGTGTAGTAGTAACCAGGTGAGTGTAGTAGTAACCAGGTGAGGGTAGCAGTAACCAGGTGAGTGTAGCAGTAACCAGGTGAGTGTAGCAGTAACCAGGTGAGTGTAGTAGTAACCAGGTTAGTGTAGCAGTAACCAGGTGAGTGTAGTAGTAACCAGGTGAGTGTAGTAGTAACCAGGTGAGGGTAGCAGTAACCAGGTGAGGGTAGCAGTAACCAGGTGAGTGTAGCAGTAACCAGGTGAGTGTAGTAGTAACCAGGTGAGGGTAGCAGTAACCAGGTGAGTGTAGTAGTAACCAGGTGAGTGTAGCAGTAACCAGGTGAGTGTAGTAGTAGTAGTAACCAGGTGAGTGTAGCAGTAACCAGGTGAGTGTAGCAATAACCAGGTGAGTGTAGTAGTAACCAGGTGAGTGTAGCAGTAACCAGGTGAGTGTAGTAGTAACCAGGTGAGTGTAGTAGTAACCAGGTGAGGGTAGCAGTAACCAGGTGAGGGTAGCAGTAACCAGGTGAGTGTAGCAGTAACCAGGTGAGTGTAGTAGTAACTAGGTGAGTGTAGTAGTAACCACCACATAAGTATACTCATCACAGGGGGACAACAATATGGCTTCCCTACCCCGGACGCAGCATGTAATGACCGCCGCTCCGGCACTAATTAAATCAATATTATAAAGTAGATTACTGTCCGCGCTAAGTCGATCGTGACGAACCGGTAATTACCAGGAGAGAGATGAGCAGTCTGACGCGTGCGTGGGCAGGGAGGGTGTGTGGGTGTGGGAAGGATATGGGTGTGGGCAGGTTATGGAGGGTGAGTGTGGGCAGTATTACGAACGCAGGTATACTAAGAGAGCGTCTGTAGCATCTGGTCACGAACACAATGCCGAGAGACAAGTGACAACCCTTGACAATACAAACATTAATTGTAATTTCTGAGTTCACGTATATATTCCCTCAACCAATATTTACAATATATACAGAGTACAGAAGAACAACAAACTGTTACTCTGTTTGTGTGTGTGTGTGTGTGAGAGAGAGAGAGAGAGAGAGAGAGAGAGAGAGAGCAAAGTGAGTTCTCTCACATCAATTGGCTTTCACCTCGTACAAGAAATTGAGCAGCATGAGTATACCTCCGGGTACTAGCGAGTCTCACTTGAACCAGGGGTGTAAACAGCACATCAGTTCCGCTGGAGTTTAGCTCTCATTCAACTGGTTGAGGTATAAATTTGACAGCGAATCACGTGGGCCTACAGACACACCGACCTAACTGCCAATCTGGTGGTACAGAGAGAATGCAAGACGTGTGATGAACGACATATAAATTGTAACGTATATATATATTATTGTAACCACGGATGAGTGGTATTGAATCAATAACAACACTGCAACTAGCCAAGGACTCGAACCCATGTCGTTTTGGCCAGCTTCTGCTAATCGCAGGCTAACCAGAGGCACCCACACCACCGTATGTCCTCGGATCACGGTAAAACACCTAGCTCTGCTGGGTGCATGATTGTTGTAGGATTGCGTGGTCCTGTGGGTTAGAGCGTCATGTGATTTTCGCTCACCATGAGGCGGGCCAAAACGACATGGGTTCGCGTCCTCGGCTAGTCACAGTGTTGTTATTGATTCAATACCACTCGTTCGTGGTATATATATATATATATATATATATATGTATATATATATATATATATATATATATATATATATATATATATATATATATATATATATATATATATATATATAACTCAAAATATTTTATTTCAGCAAATAAAGAACTTATGCTGATTTATTTCCCATTTGTTTCAAAGGAAGAGTGTAAACAAAGGAGAGTCGTCCTTGACGTGTACGTAGCAATGCCCGAGGAAGTATTATGAATCATTGTTGTGACACTGTGACGACGAGATTATTGTTGAAGCAGTGATCCATCACTCACACTGCTCTCACTCATAATAGTGAAGGATCACTTGAAGCAGTGATCCATCACTCACACTACTCTCACTCATAATAGTGAAGGATCACTTGAAGCAGTGATCCATCACTCACACTGCTCTCACTCATAATAGTGAAGGATCACTTGAAGCAGTGATCCATCACTCACACTGCTCTTACTCATCACAGTGAAGGATCACTTGAAGCAGTGATCCATCACTCACACTGCTCTTACTCATCACAGTGAAGGATCACTTGAAGCAGTGATCCATCACTCACACTACTCTCACTCATAATAGTGAAGAATCACTTGAAACAGTGATCCATCACTCACACTACTCTCACTCATCACAGTGAAGAATCACTTGAAACAGTGATCCATCACTCACACTACTCTCACTCATCACAGTGAAGAATCACTTGAAACAGTGATCCATCACTCACACTACTCTCACTCATCACAGTGAAGAATCACTTGAAACAGTGATCCATCACTCACACTACTCTCACTCATCACAGTGAAGAATCACTTGAAACAGTGATCCATCACTCACACTACTCTCACTCATCACAGTGAAGGATCACTTGAAACAGTGATCCATCACTCACACTACTCTCACTTATCACAGTGAAGGATCACTTGAAACAGTGATCCATCACACACACTACTCTCACTCATCACAGTGAAGGATCACTTGAAACAGTGATCCATCACTCACACTACTCTCCCTAATCACAGTGAAGGATCACTGCTGAAGCAGTATGCAGCCACATTGGCCACTTTATTAAGTACACCTGTATACCTGCTCATCAATGCAAATGTCTAATCAGCCAATCACGTGGCAGCACGTCAATGCATAACAGCATGCAGACATGGTTAACAGGTTCAGCTGTTGTTCAGACTGAACATCAGAATGGGGAAGAAATGTAGTCTAAGTGACTTTGACCGTGGAATAATTGTTGGCGCCAGACAGTCGTGTTTCAATATCTCAGAAACTGCTGATCTTCTGGGATTTTCACAACATCAGTCTCTAGAGTTTACAGAGAATGGTGTCAAAAACACGAAATATTTAGTGGGCAGCAGTTCTGTGGGCGAAAAAGCCTTGATAATGAGTCAGAGGAGAATGGCCAGACTGGTTTCAGCTGAGAGGAAGGTGACATTAACTCAAATAACCACGTGTTACACCTGTGGTATGCAGAAGAGAACATATCTGAATGCACAGCATTTCGAACTTTGAAGTGGATGGGTTACAGCAGCAGAAGAGCACACCGGGTTCCAGTGGGCACAGGCTCACTAAACTTAGACACCTGGTCTGCCTAATCGCAATTTCTGCTGCGACATGCAGATGGCGTAAACTTTAGGGATATGTCAACAAGGACCAGGATTTCTAAGGAATGTTTCGAGTACTTTGTTGAATTCATGCCACCAAGAATTCAGGCCGTTCTGGGTGTACGTAATAAAGTGGCCACCGAATGTATTTGAGTTATATTGTGGAAACACCATGTGATGCTACACTATTATATATATATATATATATATATATATATATATATATATATATATATATATATATATATATATATATATATATAATAGGAGGGGTGTTAATGTTGCAGTTTTGTAACTGTAGTGTAAAGCACCACTCTGGCAAGACAGTGATGGAGTGAATGATGAAAGTTTTTCTTTTTCGGGCCACTGCCTTGGTGGGAATCGGCCGATGTGTTAATAAATACATACATACATACATACATATATATATATATATATATATATATATATATATATATATATATATATATATATATATATATATATATATATATATATATATATATATATGTTCATTATAGAACACACTGTGGGAGGCTATACACTCTATAGGATACTAATATTGTGGGAACAACCTTAGTGTAACTATCCCATTACATATGATAGTTACTAGTACATTGTGGGTATAAAAGTTAGCTGTTATCCTGTCATACTCTATCACACAGGATGAGTTTCCCTGTCATACTTTAGCACACAGGATGGGATTTATACATGAGATAATGAAATCTGTCAGCCAGAGCTGAAAGACCTTCAGTAAGGTGATGATGCTACAGAAGTAACAGCATGTTGAACTACCATTCTACATGTTGAACTATCACTTACTATGTTGAACTATCAGGGCTACATAGGCTTACACAATATGTTGAAGGCCAACTAACTGTTGCAGTTGAGTTCAGAACAGGTATTTATTTAATTTACAGTCTTCCACAAGTGTACACTTTAACTCAAGGATGTTGTTTGTGTCCAGTCAACAGTCACAAGTTCCAATCGTGTTGAATTACAAGCTACCAAGGGTTACAAATCATTATCACGCGACGACTTATGGTTCAAAATTACAAGTTTCTCCCATTAAACGCCAAGTCGTGAGTCCTTATCGCGTTCAATCTCCAAACTACCTTCTAACTACCAGGTTTAATTATCAATTACTAGTGTGTGATCACCTGTTAGAGGGTTGTTCCCATGAGGAGTGGAGAGGCAGGAGTGTAAATAGGGGCAGTTGTTCAGAAACAGCACTGAGAAATAAGACACTTGCAGTTCTGGGATGGAAATATAAACACAAATGCAGTATATTTGGGATATTTATGGATATTTATGGGATATTTATGGAAGGAACGTTTCGCTCGTTTAAGCTTTTTGAATCCAAGAGATGAGAATAAGACAGGTGAATATAGTGGGCAAGATATGGTGAGGTTTGGTGCAGTGTCTTAGTGGGGTTGCATTAATTTAGGGCAGAATTAATACAGCCAAAACTTGGAAAATAATGAAGCTGGCAGAATTATCATCATTGAAGAGGACCCAGTCCTACGACGATTTCTGTAAAGCGTGATGACTACGACCAGCAATTGCCTGCAACACTGTAAAGCGTGATGACTACGACCAGCACTTGCCCGCAACACTGTAAAGCGTGATGACTGCGACCAGCACTTGCCCGCAACACTGTAAAGCGTGATGACTACGACCAGCACTTGCCCGCAACACTGTAAAGCGTGATGACTACGACCAGCACTCGCCCGCAACGCTGTAAAGCGTGATGACTGCGACCAGCACTTGCCCGCAACACTGTAAAGCGTGATGACTACGACCAGCACTTGCCCGCAACACTGTAAAGCGTGATGACTACGACCAGCACTTGCCCGCAACACTGTAAAGCGTGATGACTACGACCAGCACTTGCCCGCAACGCTGTAAAGCGTGATGACTACGACCAGCACTTGCCCGCAACACTGTAAAGCGTGATGACTACGACCAGCACTCGCCCGCAACGCTGTAAAGCGTGATGACTACGACCAGCACTCGCCCGCAACACTGTAAAGCGTGATGACTACGACCAGCACTCGCCCGCAACACTGTAAAGCGTGATGACTACGACCAGCACTCGCCCGCAACACTGTAAAGCGTGATGACTGCGACCAGCACTTGCCCGCAACACTGTAAAGCGTGATTACGACCAGCACTCGCCCGCAACACTGACACCTTCAGTATTTCGCAAGATTTAACTACAATAATTCTACCGCACTAATTCACTGTGATTAGATGTGTACTGGCGCCGTCCCTCTGCACCAGACCTCACCCTTTCTTCACCCTTATAGTTACCCTGCTTATTGACTTTAAAAACTCACCATGGGAAACAGTCTCCCTAGTAAATATCCCATTTCTCGTATGTGTTATATTTCACACTTGCAGGTACCTCATAGCATCTCTAACTTAGAGACAACAGTGTACATGCCTGCAGTAAAGTACATACAGACAGCAAGGTACATGTAAACAGGAGATCAGATAAAGGCAGCAGTGCACACACTGACAGCACAGTACATAAAGGCAGCAGGGTACATGCGGGGAACAGTGCAGATAGAGGCAACAGTGCACATACAAGCAGTAAAGTCGAGGGCAGGCAATCACGGAGGCCGGAAGTGGTTGCACTCTAGTCACCGTGTTTACAACTGACAAAGATAAACACATGAATTCCCATTGGCTGCCCTCTGTCTCTCAACATTAATATTACCATTATATTTAATTGGCACTTGTGCCCTCCACACTGGACTATTACGCTACATTAGAAGTGCTATATAACGCTGGCGAAACTGCTGACCTAGACACACAAGAGTTGTATAAAGCATCCAGTTTTGGAAGTCAATACCACCACCACTACCAAAGTTTTGGAAGTCAATACCACCACCACTACCAAAGTTTTGGAAGTCAATACCTCCACCACCACCACTACCAAAGTTTTGGAAGTCAATACCACCACCACCACCACTACCAAAGTTTTGGAAGTCAATACCACCACCACCACCACTACCAAAGTTTTGGAAGTCAATACCACCACCACCATCAAAGTTTTGGAAGTCAATACCACCACCACTATCACCATCAAAGTTTTGGAAGTCAATACCACCACCACCACTACCACTACCACCACCATCAAAGTTTTGGAAGTCAACACCACCACCACCACCATCAAAGTCTTGGAAGTCAATACCTCCACCACCACCATCAAAGTTTTGGAAGTCAATACCTCCACCACCACCACCACCATCAAAGTTTTGGAAGTCAATACCACCACCACTACCACCATCAAAGTTTTGGAAGTCAGTACCACCACCACTACCACCACCATCAAAGTTTTGGAAGTCAGTACCACTACCACCACCAACATCAAAGACTTAACTAAAAGCAAAACAAACAATCTTTGAAGTAGCGACGCAGGTATTTACGTCATTCCTTGTTGTGGTTGCCAGAAAATATACGTTAGTGAAACTTCAGGAAATTTGGAAATAACAGAGAATACTAATATACCTGCACAACTAACAACTGCTACAATGTAAGTGTGATTAATTGCAACTCTCGTGAAGTGGAATTATGTGAGAGGAAATGTTTGGAGGCTTCCATCGTCGCCATTTCTGATACTAATACCCAGAATAGCAGCAGCTTTAACGTTCTGAAGGATAGAGTCACCTAATACCTATTATTTATTTATTACTATATGGCTACTCTTCACTCTTTCTTGAACAACTTTCTTGTTAAATGTCTTTGTCCCTACTTTTACCCTCAGAACCTGCCTTTGCACCTCATCCATTCACTACATTAATTTACTGGGTCTGTTTATGTACAGTTATGATCGACAAAGCTCCTAATAAATGAAACGTAGCCTAAAACAAAGTGTTTGTAACTTCTATGTATATACACACTGAGAATTTCCTTTATTCCTCATTTTAGGGATTAAACTATTATTGACTTTTTAATGTACGCACATGTAGTCAGAGAAATGTAGAGAAATTCCAGAGAATAGATACCACATCCACTCACTCAAATGGCACAATTGGGAGGGCTAAATGTCCTCAAGTTGTACTCCCTGGAGCTCAGGCAAGAACGATAAATCATAATGGGTGGTGATATAGGCAACCATTACAAGCTACATCATAACAAGAAAAAGTGTCGGGGGAATTAAGGAAGGTGTGGGGGAGGGGTGATGAAGGCGGGGTGTGGAGGGTGCAGTGTGGCATAGAGATGGTAAAGAGACACAAATGCAATTATAGGAGCTTTTACTGATAATGTTTCGCCCACCCATGGATCTTAAGCCCACTGCAAGGGCAAAACGTCCTAAACAAAGATTTCACATAACAGCATCTAGTATGTTTCCTTATCATGTCGGTGCGTCACACCATTACTACCCATGATGTAGAGACCTCATGGTCCTCTAGACCGCGAGTTTTAAACCTTCATAAAGTTATGAAACCATTTTTCTTTTTTAAAATAAGTTTCTGGAATCATCCAAAGAAAAGCATGACTCACTTTCCCACTGTGTTAATTGTTACTGTATTTTCCATCAACAGCATTTTCAGACAGGAATATAGTATGGCTATGGGATCACCCAAAACATGGTATGACTATGAGATCACTCAAAACACGGTATGGCTATAGGATCACCCAGAACATGGTATGGCTATGGGACCATCCAAAACACGGTTATGGCTATGGGATCACCCAAAATATGGTATGGCTTTGGAATCATCGAAAACATGGTATAGCTATGGGATCACCAGTGAACCAATAAACAGAACCAACGTCCATTTAGCTCAGCTAAACCATTGGATTAAAACCAGATGATAGTTCAGCAACACTGGCCAATGTACCTCTCACAGTGCTCCACCGACCCAAGATTTGCTTCACTCCAATGATTTCCTTTACCTCACCCCTTCCCACGGGAGTATACATATGCGTGTATTTTGCATATTCTGTATGACTTTGATAAAGATCTTAACAGATTAAAACGATGTCTCAGTAAAAGCTTGATGTACAAAATGTCTTGACAATTCATGGTGTTGTTACAGTAGTACTGAGAGTCGCTCCAGCTGTCCACTCTGGGTGGAAATAGCACACTGATCCTGACAAGTGTTAGGTGTGAACTGATCAAGTCATACCTACCATTTGTGGCTACTGCAGGTGGTCTTCAGGACTCAAGAAGCCACTTGTGTCGAAATGTTTATTTAACATTTTGGTCGGCGCACAAAGTGTCCTTTACCTATAGTTCAGTCTTATTCCAGCAGTTCTGAATCAAGTTTCAGCAGTTCTAAGCTTTCTTCCAGCAAGTTAGTCTCGTTCAGTTGCTCAGTCTCTCGTTTCAGCTATTCTGTCTCGTTCCAGCTGTTCTCAGTCTTGTTCCAGTTGTTCAGTCTCATTCAGCTGCTCAATCTCTGGTTGCAGCTTCGCTGGGTTCTTCAGGAAGGAGAACTCGACGACTTGTAACAGAAGGTTCCAGCATCGCTGGGATCTTCAGGAAGGAGAACTCGACCACGTATAAGAGAAGGTTCCAGCATCGCTGGGATCTTCCGGAAGGAGAACTCGACGACGTGTAAGAGAAGTTTCGCCTGTGAATACATCACGTAAATATTAGCCTTGTGGCACTTATCATCTCTACATCCTACTGAACACTGTAGTTATCGTTCA
The DNA here is from genome assembly GCF_038502225.1 of Cherax quadricarinatus. Lineage (NCBI taxonomy): Eukaryota > Metazoa > Arthropoda > Malacostraca > Decapoda > Parastacidae > Cherax > Cherax quadricarinatus. The sequence goes on from NC_091298.1 coordinate 56,872,898, forward strand.
GTTATAGTCCGTAGTTATCGTACAACCGTCGTATATTCTTAATAATTACAGTGAATCATTACTCCTCGTGCGTTGCTTCAATTGTAGTTCATTATCTCTTGATTGTTATGCCTGGTGGATCGTTTTACTAAACGGTTTGATAATGGCGTCACGCCAGCGCTATATGGTAAAAATAATAATCATTTTTTCAAGTTTTATTACGTGAATTGGTTTTACTGGAGCTGTTATAGCATGTCGCAGCTTTTTTACGCCAACTGAAAATTGTTTACGCAAGTCAGAGGTTGACTGCGTAATGTCTGATACTTATACGGTGACGGAAGTTATCTTATTTAAGCTATGAACGTTTCTAACGTCGTATTTTAATTATTTAGGGTATATTAGCAGATTATTTCCTTACGACCATTAATGGACTAGGTAATAGGCAAGTAGACAGCATATACGACACAGTGTACTGGTTATAACATTCACTTGATCAGGTAGATAACATGTACGACACAGTGTACTGGTTATAACATTCACTTGATCAGGTAGACAACATGTAAGACACAGTGTACTGGTTATAACATTCACTTGATCAGGTAGATAACATGTAAGACACAGTGTACTGGTTATAACATTCACTTGATCAGGTAGATAACATGTAAGACACAGTGTACTGGTTATAACATTCACTTGATCAGGTAGACAACATGTAAGACACAGTGTACTGGTTATAACATTCACTTGATCAGGTAGATAACATGTAAGACACAGTGTACTGGTTATAACATTCACTTGATCAGGTAGATAACATGTAAGACACAGTGTACTGGTTATAACATTCACTTGATCAGGTAGACAACATGTAAGACACAGTGTACTGGTTATAACATTCACTTGATCAGGTAGATAACATGTACGACACAGTGTACTGGTTATAACATTCACTTGATCAGGTAGACAACATGTAAGACACAGTGTACTGGTTATAACATTCGCTTGATCAGGTAGACAACATGTACGACACAGTGTACTGGTTATAACATTCACTTGATTAATTCCCACAGAGACAAGAAACATGAACGAATTAAAAAATATCACTCTGTCGAAAAGATCAAATGTTAAGACAACTCTACCTAAGTGATTGAGTCTCTTTCGCACCAAAACTGATTTAGACTCTTCGCCATCACCTCAAGGGAGGTTCCTTGATGCTGGTGAGGAGCTCTTGATCTAGGGAATTGGATCTGTCCTCCACTTCCCTGAATTAAGCCTGAATACCTTCCGTCCCCCCCCCTAAGAGGCGCTGTATAATCCCTACGGGTTTAGCTCTCCCCATGATATTAATAACATTAATAATAATAACACCTTTCCTAGCGTTGCTAAAAATTAACGTAATTTAATTTACCCCAACTCTACTAACCTTTTCTTATTATTTAACACTAATCATACATATCAACGCACCACGCAGGAACAGGCAGGTATATACAGAGAAAGATCGCAGTCAGCAGGATTCGAAACAACGTTAGGGGCGCACCTGAGGGAACCTTGCCAGACGCCCCTGATGTGGTTTCTAATCCCACTGGCTGCGATCTTTCTCTATGAATCATATATATTTATCTCGCTATGATCAGACTGATATACCTGGAGTTAACAGGACACTGAACTTCAGCTCTGCTTGTGCCACCAAGTTACTGTTTCTCTATAACAATACTAACAACTTGAATAATAACACAACAGAACCGACAGGTTGATAAATGAGACACTTGTACAACATTTGGGAATCTTTATTCTCGAAACGTTTCGCCACGCAGTGACTTCTTCAGGCCAATGCGGAGAAAGGTGGAGGATGAGGAAGAGTTTGAGATAATCAGTCACGTACTAAATGTTTACACAAGTCAACCCCTTGCTTAAACAGGTAACCTTTATTTCAACCCCTTACCTTCATAAGTAACCTTTGTATCAACCCCTTACCTTTATAAGTAACCTTCTTTATCTCAACCCCTTACCTTCATAAGTAACCTTTATCTCAACCCCTTACCTTCATAAGTAACCTTTATCTCAACCCCTTACCCTCATAAGTAACCTTTATCTCAACCCTCACCCCCTTGTTTATATAAATGCTTGTACGCTACGCATTTATTGACATAATGAAGAAATACGTACTGCCCAGACGATCATCAATCACCAACCTACACCACGTCTGCCTGGGACAAGTAGGGACACGTCGCTGCTACCTACCATAGTGACACGTCGCTGCTACCTACCAGTGACACGTCGCTGCTACCTACCATAGTGACATGTCGCTGCTACCTACCATAGTGACACGTCGCTGCTACCTACCATAGTGACATGTCGCTGCTACCTACCATAGACACGTCGCTGCTATCTATCATAGACATGTCGCTGCTATCTATCATAGACATGTCGCTGCTACCTACCATAGTGACACGTCGATGCTACCTACCATAGTGACACGTCGCTGCTACCTACCATAGTGACATGTCGCTGCTACCTACCATAGTGACACGTCGCTGCTATCATAGACATGTCGCTGCTACCTACCATAGTGACACGTCGCTGCTATCATAGACATGTCGCTGCTACCTACCATAGTGACACGTCGCTGCTATCATAGACATGTCGCTGCTACCTACCATAGTGACACGTCGCTGCTATCTATCATAGACATGTCGCTGCTACCTACCATAGTGACACGTCGCTGCTACCTACCAGTGACATGTCGCTGCTACCTACCATAGTGACACGTCGCTGCTACCTACCATAGTGACATGTCGCTGCTACCTACCATAGACACGTCGCTGCTATCTATCATAGACATGTCGCTGCTATCTATCATAGACATGTCGCTGCTACCTACCATAGTGACACGTCGATGCTACCTACCATAGTGACACGTCGCTGCTACCTACCATAGTGACATGTCGCTGCTACCTACCATAGTGACACGTCGCTGCTATCATAGACATGTCGCTGCTACCTACCATAGTGACACGTCGCTGCTATCATAGACATGTCGCTGCTACATACCATAGTGACACGTCGCTGCTATCATAGACATGTCGCTGCTACCTACCATAGACACGTCGCTGCTACCTATCATAGACATGTCGCTGCTACCTACAATAGGGACACGTCGCTGCTACCTACCATAGTGACACGTCGCTGCTACCTATCATAGACACGTCGCTGCTACCTACCATAGACACGTCGCTGCTATCTATCATAGACATGTCGCTGCTACCTACCATAGTGACACGTCGCTGCTACCTACCATAGTGACACGTCGCTGCTACCTACCATAGACACGTCGCTGCTATCTATCATAGACATGTTGCTGCTACCTACCATAGTGACACGTCGCTGCTACCTACCATAGTGACACGTCGCTGCTACCTACCATAGTGACACGTCGCTGCTACCTACCATAGTGACACGTCGCTGCTACCTACCATAGTGACACGTCGCTGCTACCTACCATAGACACGTCGCTGCTACCTATCATAGACATGTCGCTGGTACCTACCATAGGGACACGTCGCTGCTACCTACCATAGTGACACGTCGCTGCTACCTATCATAGACACGTCGCTGCTACCTATCATAGACACGTCGCTGCTACCTACCATAGGGACACCTCGCTGCTACCTACCATAGTGACACGTCGCTGCTACCTACCATAGTGACACGTCGCTGCTACCTACCATAGTGATACGTCGCTGCTACCTACCATAGACACGTCGCTGCTGTCTATCATAGACATGTCGCTGCTACCTACCATAGTGACACGTCGCTGCTACCTACCATAGACACGTCGCTATCATAGACATGTCGCTGCTACCTACCATAGGGACACGTCGCTGCTACCTACCATAGACACGTCACTGCTACCTACCATAGACACGTCGCTGCTACCTACCATAGTGACACGTCGCTGCTACCTACCATAGTGACACGTCTCTGCTACCTACCATAGTGACACGTCGCTGCTACCTACCATAGACACGTCGCTGCTACCTACCATAGACACGTCGCTGGTATCAGACATGTCGCTGCTACCTACCACAGTGACACGTCGCTGCTACCTACCATAGTGACACGTCGCTGCTACCTACCATAGTGACACGTCGCTGCTACCTACCATACTGACACGTCGCTGCTACCTACCACAGACACGTCGCTATCATAGACATGTCGCTGCTACCTACCATAGGGACACGTCGCTGCTACCTACCATAGTGACACGTTGCTGCTACCTACCATAGACACGTCGCTGCTATCATAGACATGTCGCTGCTACCTACCATAGTGACACGTCGCTGCTACCTACAATAGTGACACGTCGCTGCTACCTATCATAGTGACACGTCGCTGCTACCTACCATAGTGACACGTCGCTGGTATCATAGTGACATGTCGCTGCTACCTACCATAGTGACACGTCGCTGCTACCTACCATACTGACACGTCGCTGCTACCTACCATAGTCGACTATCATAGACATCGCTGCTACCTACCATAGTGACACGTCGCTGCTACCTACCATAGTGACACGTTGCTGCTACCTACCATAGACACGTCGCTGCTATCATAGACATGTCGCTGCTACCTACCATAGTGACACGTCGCTGCTACCTATCATAGTGACACGTCGCTGCTACCTACCATAGGGACACGTCGCTGCTACCTGGTATTATTATTATTTTATTAAAGCTATTATTAATTAGTATCAGATAAGAATAATATTAATATTTAGGAAAGAGAGACATTAAAGTAATCTTGACTTGTGGTGAGAAGTTTACCCGAGGACTTAATATCTCTCGTGGAGGTTTAGACCTGATTAACCAAGCAAGCAAGAAGTTGGGAAAGACGAGCCTGTCCCATGGCCGGGCTCCCTTGGAGGTTTAGACCCGATTAACCAAGAAGTAGGGAAAGACGAGCCTGACCCATGGCCGGGCTCAGAGAGTAGAGAAACTCTCGAAACTCTTCAAAGGTATATCAAAGGGTGAGAGGTAGGGGTTAAGAAACCGGAGTGTACAAGGGCGGGGGAAAGGGAGGAGGGCAGAAGGTGGGGGTAATTGGCAGAGGATGGGGGAGGGGAAGGGGGATGAGGGTAGGGGAAGGGGAAGGTGGCAGAGGGAAGGGGGAAGTAAAAATAAGGATTAAAGAGAACAAATGCTGTACGTTCTGCGAGAAATTCCTGGAATACCAACGTGAGGGCCTGTAAATTCTGTCGCTTGTTGGGGGGGGGGGAAGGAGGGGGATGGGGAGGAGAGGAGCAGGAGGAGAAGGTGGTTTTGGAGAAGGAGAAAGAGTAAGGGACAAAGAAGGAGGAGGAGGAGGATAAGAAGAAATAGAAGAAGAAGAAGAAGAAGAAGAAGAAGAAGAAGAAGAAGAAGAAGAAGAAGAAGAAGAAGAAGAAAATCAAGAAGAAATGATGATAAAAAAAACCAGAGGGTGAGGGGAAGAAGGGAAGGGGCTGGTGGATGGGTGGGCGTCGGATTTTCTAGGTGAAAGATAACGTGAAGTGAAGATAATCAATCAATGAGACGGTGATTGGTTCCGTGGGGACCCACCACCAGGGTTGTGTTGTGGCAACACTGTGTTAACTACAGCTTGTGTTGCGGCAGAAGTGTGTGTTAAATACAGTGCAGAATACATGTAACACTTAACAAGGTGGACACGGTAGAGTAAAGGATGGAAAGGGAATGTCAATTAATTATTCAATAATAATAATAATAACAATAATAATTGTACTAATAATCACTAATTTCAGTATAAATATTTTTGTTGTTGCTGATATTGAGTGTTGAGGATGTTATTGTTTCTGCTGTTGAGGTTACTGATGTTGTTGGGGGAAGGGCTAGGCCCAACGTTTCGTTCAATGAGAGCGAAACTTTGTCTTAACTAAAGCTGTACTCTACTGTGTCTCTGAGTATGACCCAGTTAACACCTGCCTCTCTATATTGCAGGCCTTCGTCAACACAGGCACCAACTTACAGCTGTCATTCACACCTGCACCGGGGGGATACTCCCCAGATGTCGACTTCAACAAGGAACCAGGCAAGGTAAGCAACCCCCCTCACTCTAGGTTAATTAATGGCAGGTGTCACCCACCCTTGAATCAAAACGCTGGTTTCTTAACGAATTACAGTGCGTGTGTTTCTGCACTCGCTGCTACATCCTACACAAATAACCCGCATAGGAGAGATTACGACGACGTTTCGGTCCGACTTGGACCATTTACAAGTCACACTAACACAAGAGAGTGAGGAAGCCAGTATATATAGACGAAGGGGAGAGGGACGGGACGAAGAGAGGAAGAACAAGCAGTAGTAGTGGTAGTGGTAATGCTGGTAGTGGAAGTTGTAGTAGTAGTAGTAGTAGTAGTGGTAGTAGGGGAAGTAGTAGTAGTAGTAGTAGGGGAAGTAGTTTTAGTGGCACAGGAGATAGAAAGGGGAGGCAATAGTAGCCGTAGTAGCAGTAGTAGTAGTACTAGAGTGGGTCACAATAGTTGAGGTTACTTACCTACTTAACTTGTGTCTACCGGTCCCAGACCAGGCCTCCTGGTTGATAACCTGATCGGCCAAGTTATTGGTGCTTTCTGCATGAAGTTTAACGTCGACACCAGAGCCCGGCTGCCAGATGGAAGCTATCAAAGAACGAACAAAATACATGCATAGCCGAGGAGGATGCTATCTTGTGGCAACAGCGGCCAGGTAACCACATACGAGACTAGTAAACAAATACGTAGGGAAACCCAAGCTGGATACGAGGGCGACCCAAGCTGGGTATGAGGACTACCCAAGCTAGGTATGAGGACGACCCAAGCTGTGTATGAGGACCCCGGCTGGGGTATGAGGACGACCCAAGCTGGGTATGAGGACTCCCCAGCTGGGTATGAGGACTACCCAAGTTGGGTATGAGGACTACCCAAGCTAGGTATGAGGACGACCCAAGCTGGGTATGAGGACGAGCTGCGCTGAGTAGCATTTCTTTCATATCGAATTGCAGGAACATACTATCATTCTCCTGGAAGACTGGGGGTTTGTTTACACGGTTGTCCTACACACGAGGTAAAGTTATCGTATTAGTTGGGTTGACTTACACATGGATACGCGGTATATACACTTGATATTTGCATATCTGTGTATATACACTTTGCTTGATTTATATTAGAGACACTGAAGTATTCTTCATGTTCTTCCTTTCTGCTGAAAGTGCATCAAGGACGTGCTGAAAGTGCATCAAGGATGTGCTGAAAGTGCATCAAGGACGTGCTGAAAGTGCATCAAGGACGTGCTGAAAGTGCATCAAGGACGTGGTTATAAGCATTACAGTCTTAATGTTAGTGTACAGTCTTATTACACTAATATCTAGCAGGGATACCTTTTGTTACCTTTGACGAGTTTCGAGAGTCTTTCTACTCCCGGAGCCCGGCCATGGGCCAGACTCGGTGAAAGTTGTATATACACCGAGAGTTATATCTTTAAGAGTATATATATCAAGCTAGGTTTAATCTTGATCATAGAGATTAAATTATACTAATGTTGTAACAGACTTAAAAAACTAACAGGCAAGATTCATTTCAAATATCGCCACACAATATAATCTAACTGTAATTAGAATAAAGTGTGAGTGTTGAGCAGCAGCTCTTGGACCTGCCTTTCTGCGATCTGTTTCTGTAATATCCGTTTATGTAGCAACTATTGATTTATTCATGGGAAAGCGCTAAGCCCGTAGGATTTATACGGTGCCTGAGTACAGGGACGTAATCAAGTTTGGTTCAAGGAAGCGAAGGGTAGCTAATATTTGGTGAATCAAGACCCCGTCACCCACAACCCTGAAAGATCACCAGACCGGGGTTACTGGGGTTATGACTCAGTCTCATGCATTCAGTCTGATTATCATCAGAAGTAGTGTCATTACCACCAGTAGTGTCATTACCACCAGTAGTGTCATTACCACCAGTAGTGTCATTACCACCAGTAGTGTCATTACCACCAGTAGTGTCATTACCACCAGTAGTGTCATTACCACCAGCAGTGTCATTACCACCAATAGTGTCATTACCACCAGTAGTGTCATTACCACCAGTAGTGTCATTACCACCAGTAGTGTCATTACCACCTGTGTCATTACCACCAATAGTGTCATTACCACCAGTAGTGTCATTACCACCTGTGTCATTACCACCAATAGTGTCATTACCACCAGTAGTGTCATTACCACCAGCAGTGTCATTACCACCAGCAGTGTCATCACCACCAGTAGTGTCATTACCACCAGTAGTGTCATTACCACCAGTAGTGTCATTACCACCAGCAGTGTCATTACCACCAGTAGTGTCATTAGGTGTCATTGCTATCAGAAGTTGTGTCTTGACGACCAGTAGTGCCATCAGGTGTCATTACCATCAAAAGTAGTGTCACTGAGTGTCATTACCATCAGAACCCTCACCATATGTGTTCCTCTTCATCACCTCCATCATCTATGGCATATCTGAGGGTTCAGTTTCCATGCTTGATGTTCTGCGTGCATTTAAGACGGAGTATCGAACCTTCACCACTCCGTGCAAAACCTACATGAGCTTAGTACATCACATAAAAGTTTGCACGTGTGCCCTCGTGCTGGCTCCTGGCCCAGACTGCTTGATTGGTTAATGGGGTTTAAAGGCTATCAGGTCAATAAGGCTCAACCTAACTTTCTACATCACCAGACAAGAATACTGTAATCCCTAAAATAGGAATTAAACTAAACTCTCAGAATATATACGCTGAGAAAAATACATTTGTTGGTGTATACATATCCTGTGTCAGCCCCAATAAACAGTTTGTCTTCAAGAGCAGTGAATATAAACCATACCATGGACGGGGATAGAACCCGCGATCAGAGAGTCTCAAAACTCCAGACCGTCGCGTTAGCCACTGGGTTCTATCGCGGGTTCTATCCCCGTCCGTGGTATGGTTTGTTTGCAATCGTGTCATTACGATTTCGTGAGTCAGCAGTGAATATATCCTGTATCAGCCCCAATAAACAGTCTGTCTTCAAGAGCAGTGAGTCCGGGGCCCAAGACTGTTCAACAGCCTCCCACCAGCAATAAGGGGCATTACGGGAAGACCCCTGGTTGTCTTCAAGAGGGAGCTGGACAGATACCTAAAGACGGTGCCGGATCAGCCGGGCTGTGGTTCGTACGTTGGATTGCGTGCGGCCAGCAGTAACAGCCTCGTTGATCGGACCCTGATCCACCGGCCTGGTCGTGGACCGAGCCGCGGGGGCGTTGATCCCCGGAATGCCCTCCATGTAGACTCCAGGTAATATATCCTGTGTCAGCCCCAATAAACAGTTTGTCTTCAAGAGCAGTGAATATATCCTGTGTCAGCCCGAATAAACAGTTTGTCTTCAAGAGCGATGAATATATCCTGTGTCAGCCCGAATAAACAGTTTGTCTTCAAGGGCGATGAATATATCCTGTGTCAGCCCCAATAAACAGTTTGTCTTCAAGAACGGTGTGTGTACACCTGTTTATAAGTACTTACCTGTGATTACCTATTTAAGAGATCCTTTGAGTGAGCACTTAATAGTGAAAGTCTAGGAGCAGGTGATGAGCACCGTAGTCTTGAAGAGTTTGAAGCACAGGCAGATGATGGATGATTTCCTGGAGGGTGGCCCAGGACACGGGTCTTCCAAATGGCAACTCGTTGAGGGAGAAGTATAGCTCTACCTCAGGTATAACAGACACTGCCTTTGTCTACTGCACAAAATTACCCATTTGTGACAACTATTTTGCACCAACTATAACAGAACAATTCTTGTGGTATCCCGTGTTTAGTAATTGTTTTTCACCGTCTCCCCGGGATGTGACCTACAACTGTTGACTAGCGCGCAGATACCTTATTTACTGCTTCCACACTTCATCGCGTAACTATTAGTGAATCCCGTCCCCTGCAACGTCTTCGGGATCTTCCACTTCACCTTCGACAGTATTTAAGAGGCACGCGAGTTTCCCTGTCTGCTAATATTGTGTTTATTTTTTCCATATAATCTACCTTTACTTAATTCATGGTATAACTTAACAAAGCTTTGAGTACAATTGTGTTGTAGAGGTCTGAGCAAAGCTCAGACCTCTACAACACAGTTACGAAACAGACAAAGCAAATGCGATAGTAATTATGGACAAGATAGATTACAGTGGAAAAATAAACATTTTATTAGAAAACTGGGGAACTTACGTGCCTCTTAAGACCCCATTCTCTATTTCAGCTTCATATCGTTTCTCCAAGGTTGATGGACTGATTACATCATCTTCATTTCACTACTACACCTGTTGCCTCTGTAGCTGACTGAAGAAGTCTACTGTGTAGACGAAACGTTTCAACAATAAAGATACCCAACTGTTGCATATGTGTCTTAATCATCACTGCTGGGTGAACACTGACAGCATAAGAACTCAACACAACGCGTAACAGAATCTGACCGTCAATGAAGAGAAAGATGAACGGTGAGGCTTCCTATTAGAAGCCTCCTAGCTCAGCGGTACACCTCTGGACATGCTACCACCAGGGCCACGGTTCGACACCCCCGTCCATCTTTCCGTTTATTCACTGACGCCATGTGTTAAAAGACATGCTCATACACCTCGCCATGCTCTAGGTAACGCATGTTAGATGGCGAGAAATGAGGGGGAGGATTAACGTACATTCACGACTACCGGACACCTTAAATACAATTTTTATAAGCATTTACTCACAGGAAATGACGTCCCTCGCTGGGATGAAACAGCACTGGCCACAAGTACCGTGAATAACACACTGAGTGTAGAGTCTTCACCACAAACTGCCTTTATCTCTTCACCACATACTGCCATTATCTCTTCACCACACACTGCCTTTATCTCTTCACCACAAACTGCCTTTATCTCTTCACCACAAACTGCCTTTATCTCTTCACCACAAACTGCCTTTATCTCTCCACCACACACTGCCTTTATCTCTTCACCACAAACTGCCTTTATCTCTTCACCACACACTGCCTTTATCTCTTCACCACACACTGCCTTTATCTCTTCACCACAAACTGCCTTTATCTCTTCACCACAAACTGCCTTTATCTCTCCACCACACACTGCCTTTATCTCTCCACCACTCACTGCCTTTATCTCTTCACCACACACTGCCTTTATCTCTCCACCACTCACTGCCTTTATCTCTTCACCACACACTGCCTTTATCTCTCCACCACAAACTGCCTTTATCTCTCCACCACAAACTGCCTTTATCTCTCCACCACTCACTGCCTTTATCTCTTCACCACACACTGCCTTTATCTCTCCACCACAAACTGCCTTTATCTCTCCACCACAAACTGCCTTTATCTCTTCACCACAAACTGCCTTTATCTCTCCACTTCAAACTGGCTTTATCTCTCCACCACAAACTGCCTTTATCTCTCCACCACAAACTGCCTTTATCTCTTCACCACAAACTGCCTTTATCTCTCCACTTCAAACTGGCTTTATCTCTCCACCACAAACTGCCTTTATCTCTCCACCACAAACTGCCTTTATCTCTCCACCACAAACTGCCTTTATCTCTTCACCACAAACTGTCTCTATCAAGATAGAAGTTGTAATAATACTGATAGAATTACCCTCAATATGTTAGGTAAAAGGACACAAATGCATCATTTAATTATGGCAGCGTTTTGCTCTCCAGGAGCTTTGTCAAACCTTAACAGCTTGATGAAGCTCCTGGAGAGCAAAACGTTGCCCCAATATAATGTCAAATTAGTTGCACTTGTGTAGCTTTACCTAACAAGATAAAAGTTGCGAAACAAACTTAATAAAGCTCTATGTAAAGCTTTATAAAGTCGTAACTTAATATAGCTTTACACATGGCGAAACGTCGTCACAATATAAGCTCATTCTGTAATTTCTTTAAGGTAGTTTCAGATGTCTGCTGACTTCTCTAACAACCTCTTGAAGGTAGTTTCAGATATCCGCTGACTTCTCTAACAACCTGAGCCACAGTGCGTGTGAACTCACCGATTTGTACACACTAATTTGTGACTGCGCATGTGCACGCACGTGTGTATGTGAGCGCAGGTGGGTAGAGCACACATTTTATTGACTATAAAATGGGTTTTATTAGCTAGCAATCAATTTTATTGCTGCCTTAATTACTGTGTACGGCTAGCGACCGTTTGTGTCGTGTTGCGAGTTTACACGACACCTGTTTTGTGTAGATGACGACCCCTTGTGTCGTGTTGCCAGTTTACACAACACCTGTTGTGTGTAGATGACGACCCCTTGTGTCGTATTGCGAGTTTACACAACACCTGTTATGTGTAGATGACGACCCCTTGTGTTGTGCAGATGACGACCGCTTGTATCATGTTAGTTTACCCGATACCTGTTTTGTGTCTGCTTGAGTTTTGTCGTAGAATTTCTTATGATAAATACCTCCGGCTTGCTAGTCATATCTAGGTCAATATCCGTGACCTGGTAGCCATTTCTAGGTCAGTATTTGTGACCTGGGAGCCATTTCTAGGTCAGTATCCGTGACCTGGTAGTCATTTCTAGGTCAGTATCCGTGACTTGGTAGTCATTTCTAGGTCAGTACCCGTGACCTGGTAGTCATTTCTAGGTCAGTATCCGTGACCTGGTACTCGTTTCTAGGTCAGTATTCGTGACCTGGTAGCCATTTCTAGGTCAGTAACCGTGACCTGGTACCCATTTCTAGGTCAGTATCCGTGACCTGGTAGTCATTTCTAGGTCAGTATCCGTGACCTGGTAGTAATTTCTAGGTCAGTATCCGTGACCTGGTAGTCATTTCTAGGTCAGTATCCGTGACCTGGTAGTCATTTCTAGGTCAGTATCCGTGACCTGGTAGTCGTTTCTAGGTCAGTATCCGTGACCTGGTAGTCGTTTCTAGGTCACTATCCGTGACCTGGTAGTAGTTTCTAGGTCACTATCCGTGACCTGGTAATCTTTTCTAGGTCAGTATCCGTGACCCGGTAGTTATTTCTAGGTCAGTATCCGTGACCTGGTAGTCATTTCTAGGTCAGTATCCGTGACCTGGTAGTCATTTCTAGGTCAATATATGTGACCTGGTAGTTGTTTCTAGGTCAGTATCTGTGACCTGGTAGTCATTTCTAGGTCAATATCTGTGACCTGGTAACCGTTTCTCGGTCTATACCTGTTATAACCTGTGACAGCATACACACATGGAAGTTGGAGACATTTACCACCGAGATTAAGTGTTGATGCATTGATGTCAATACTTGTCATCAAAGCACGTCATCTAAGACTTTGTTTTAAACACAGTACATCAACAATATAAATATATCATCAATAACAGTGGTGACAGTTCTTTTACCATCATCAATGATTTCATGTTTGTAAACAGTCAGATGAATGAGTAAACATTCGGGTACATGTATAAACACTCAGGTATACAAGAAAGCAATCAGGTATATGTGTAAACAATCAGATGGTATAAACCTTAGTAATAAATACCGACAAGTTGGTTTAGAAAGACACGTAAGCAAACACTATAACATATTTATTAGAAAACGTTTCGGTCCTGGAACCTTGATCACTTCTAACACACAGAGGTAGAAAGACATTATATATATAGGCGGAGAGTGAGATGTGACGCACGTGACCTGAGGAATGTCATAAGAATATAAGAATGGAGGAACACTGTAGAAGGCCTGCTGGCCCATGCCAGGCAGGTCCTTATCAAAACAACCTCTACCTATGAGGAGGACGGGTAGACGATGAAATCATGTGACTCCTGTACTCACCTATTTGTGGTTGCAGGGGTCGAGTCACAGCTCCTGGCCCCGCCTCTTCGCTGATTGCTACTAGGTCCTCTCTCTCCCTGCCCCATGAGCTCTATCATACCTCGCCTTAAAACTATGTATGGTTCCCGCCTCCACTACGTCACTTTCTAGGCTATTCCACGGCCTGACTACTCTATGACTGAAGAAATACTTCCTAACATCCCTTTGATTCATCTGAGTCTTCAACTTCCAATTGTGACCTCTTGTGTCTGTGTCCCTTCTCTGGAACATCCCGTCTTTGTCCACCTTGTCTATTCCGCGCAGTATTTTATATGTCGTTATCATGTCTCCCCTGACCCTCCTGTCCTCCAGTGTCGTCAGGCCGATTTCCCTCAACCTTTCTTCGTAGGACAATCCCTGTAGCTCTGGGACTAGTCTTGTTGCAAACCTTTGCACTTTCTCTAATTTCTTGACGTGCTTGACTAGGTGTGGATTCCAAACTGGTGCTGCATACTCCGGTATGGGCCTGACGTGAATGGTATACAGAGTCTTAAACGAATCCTTACTGAGGTATCGGAACGCTATCCGTAGGTTTGCCAGGCGCCCGTATGCTGCAGCAGTTATCTGATTGATGTGCGCCTCAGGAGATATGCTCGATGTTATACTCACCCCCAGATCTTTTTCCTTGAGTGAGGTTTGCAGTCTTTGGCCATCTAAACTATATTGTGTCTGCGGTCTTCTTTGCCCTTCCCCAATCTTCATGACTTTGCATTTGGCAGGGTTAAATTCAAGGAGCCAGTTGCTGGACCAGGCTTGTAGCCTGTCCAGGTCTCTTTGTAGTCCTGCCTGATCCTCATCCGATTTGATTCTTCTCATTAACTTCGCATCATCTGCAAACAAGGACACTTCTGAGTCTATCCCTTCATATACCAAGAACAGCACAGGTCCTAGGACTGACCCCTGTGGAACCCCGCTTGTCACAGGTGCCCACTCTGACACCTCGTCGCGTACCATGACTCGTTGTTGCCTCCCTGTCAGGTATTCTCTGATCCATTGCAGTGCCTTTCCTGTTATGTGTGCCTGATCCTCTAGCTTTTGCAGTAACCTCTTGTAAGGAACTGTGTCGAAGGCCTTCTTGCAGTCCAAAAATATGCAGTCGATCCACCCCTCTCTCTCTTGTCTTACTTCTGTCACCTTGTCATAAAACTCTAGTAGGTTTGTGACACAGGATTTTCCTTCCCTGAAACCGTGCTGGTTGTCAATTATACACTTGTTTCTTTCCAGGTGCCCCACCACTCTCCTCCTGATGATCTTCTCCATGACCTTGCATACTATACACGTTAGTGATACAGGTCTGTAGTTTAGTGCCTCATGTCTGTCTCCCTTTTTAAAAATTGGGACTATATTTGATATTTTCCATATCTCATGGAGTTGCCCAGTTTCAAATGATGTGTTGAAGATCTTTGTTAATGGCTCACACAATATCTCTGCTCCCTCTTTAAGGACCCATGGAGAGATGTTGTCTGGTCCCACCGCCTTTGAGGTGTCAAGTTCGCATAGCAGCTTCTTCACCTCCTCCTTGGTTATATGTACCTCATCCAGCACTTGCTGGTGTGCCCCCCTGTTCTGATTTCCTGGAGTCCTACTGGTTTCCACTGTAAATACCTCTTTAAATCTTGTGTTGAGCTCCTGACATACCTCTTGGTCGTTTCTTGTGAATTCCCCATTACCCTTCCTCAGTCTGATTACCTGGTCCTTGACTGTTGTTTTCCTCCTGATGTGGCTGTACAACAGCTTCGGGTCAGTCTTTACTTTTGATGCTATGTCATTTTCATATTGTCTCTGAGCCTCCCTTCTTATCTGTGCATATTCGTTTCTGGCTCTTCGGCTGATTTCTTTATTTTCCTGAGTTCTCTGTCTTCTGTACCTTTTCCATTCTCTAGCACACCTAGTCTTTGCCTCCCTACACCTGTGTTGTTGGGTTGGTGCTGCTTAAGTATCATGTATGCCAATGTTTTTGAAATTTTGTAGTTTCCAGTGTTGCGTTCTATAGTGTCGGTGACGGCGATTAGTGAGGCTTCTAGGCACCGTCGGCGTCTGAGGTCTGGTTCGGTGAGAACGAGTTGTGCCTCGTTCCAGTTCATCAAATGCCCCGTGGAGTCTCTGTGGAGGACACAGGCGTACCTTACATCGTCTCTGTTAGAGGCATTTCGATGTTCATTCAGGCGGACTGCAAGATCTCTGCCTGTCTCGCCTACATATTTCTTGGGACAGAACCTACAGGGGATAGTGTAGACGCCTGCTGTAGAAGTTAGAGGTGTGGGGCTGCATTTCGTAGTGAGGTCTTTGATAGATGATGTGTTTATGGTGGAAACGTTGATGTTACTCATAGCAAGTGCTCGGCGAGTATTCCTGGCAACATCGCCACATGGGAGTACTATGAACTGTTTAGGGGACTGTTCTGTGGGCGGTTTGTTGAGGATAGCTTGTGCCTTGAGTCTGCAATCTCAGATGAAGAAAGATGGGAACTGAAGACGTGTAAAGGCTTGTGTTATGTAAGTGCATTCTTCTTCTAGAAAACAAGGGCTGGAGATGCGAAGAGCTCTCAAGAAGAAGCCAATGAGGACTCCTCTCTTAGTGCGGGTGTCTTGGTGTGAATAAAAATGTATAAGATCGTCCTTGTTGGTAGGTTTTCTATACACTTTGAAGAGAAGTTTGTCACTGTCGGGAGATCTGCACAGTAGAACGTCGAGGAAAGGAAGTTTCCCATCATTTTCGAGTTCAAGTGTAAACTTTATTGATGGTTCAACTGCATTGATCTTGTTGAGAAGGGCCTGGATATTGAGACGTCTCGGATAGAAAACCAATATATCATCAACGTATCTTAGCCAGGTAACGGTGTTGGGAATGAGGGTG